>NW_010254432.1:147801-160440 GCF_000690775.1 Eurypyga helias
TGTTCAGACTGAAGGATCAGCCCTTACAGGTGCCTTCAAGTAGACATCCATCCACTCTTTGTCTTGTTAACCAGAGACTCCTAGTCCATGTCCAGGAGGCATTGCTCAGCCTGCCCCTGCCCACAGCAGTCCTCAGGGCTCCCAGCCTGGGTCTCTCTGGCTGCAAGGAGCCTCCTGCAAACCACAACAGTCGCACAGACCTGGACCTTGCCAGAAAGTCTGACAGCTCTGAAAAACACAACATAGAGCAAACAGCAATGCTGAAGCATTGCGTTCTGATGGCACTGTAACTGCAGCAAGAAACGGGGCAAATCAGCAGAAGAATGGGTGTTCCTAAGGGCTCCCAGCATCCAAGACATCTCAGGTACCTCGCTGCAAATGTACCCAACACCTACAGCCTCAACCTCCTGATTTAGGCAGAGGTATGGCCAAGTGGGAGGGTCCCTATGGCTGTAGTGTTGCAAAAAATGATGCTGCATTGGTTATAGCTTTGCAAAAAATGATGCTGCATTGGTTAGCAGTTTGTTAACCAAGACTGCTTGAAGAAGCATAAGAAAAGAAGATTTTCATAAAAACAGAAAACACATGAGATTGCCTAAGACCTCAGGCTTCTCACAGAAAAACATCCCACTCATGATTGTTGGAGTGGATTTTACAAGACTTACTGTGATGACATCCAAAATTTATTACAGCTCTTACAACAAGACCACGTCTAGTAAAGTGTGATGTAGTGACAACATTTACTTGGCTGGATTTAGCTTCTTAGGGCACATAAATATACTTTTGTACTTCAAGAACAGCCATAGCTACCTACTAAATCTTGAATAGTACAAGGCAGCTTTGTAGACCTTTAAACACATGCACCAACTTGGTTCTGTCTCCTTCACTAATCTGCTTCCTTATGGTCTTGCCCAGTCAGTCCCCAAGGTCGTGTTCTGCTCGTCTTACGTCAACCTGAGCTTTTAAAACGAAACTGTTTGTAAATCACGCTTTTAAATCCCTAAGCTTTTTGTGTATGCAATTCATTACTTTCAGAACGTGGCCAGGTTTGTTTCCCACCTCCCCAGTTATAAAACAAACTGGAAATCTTATCTGTTTTCCATGGTGCATACATGACGAATTTTGTGCAACCTCATTTGAAAACAGTTTTATTGACCATATGTATGAAAACCGTATCATAAGTATAAATTCAATTGTAAATTTCTGTTAAGCACTTCTTTGGCGTAACACTTTAAAAAGGACATTAGAGTAAAACAGGAACAGCTGGACAAAACTTTTGAAAAAGAATAGCAATATTTTAGGTTGTGTCTTTTTGGGAGCCAGATTTGAAGCATGCTGAAGTGTCCCGATTTCCACAAAGCAGGCAATTTTCCAGACATATCAGAAAATTAGGTCCCTTGCAAGTGCCTCATGCTCATTTTGTTGACCACTTTATAAGTAAAAATAATACTTAACTTACACATTGAGCTTTTTAATATACCCGTTACCAAAACTACATGAGGACTAGGTGGTATTTTGCCAAATACCAGGACTATATTTGAAAAACCTGAATCCAGCCAGGACAAGCCATAAAACTGGGTAAGAGCCCAGACCTGCTGTTGGTGCCTTATGCAGAAAGCTGGCTCAGTGCCTGGTGGCTGCCCAGCTGGAGGCGCCCAGCAGCATCCCAGCCTGACCTTGTCCTTCCCCTGCCAGGGGGCTCCTAAAGTTACTCAGGGGCCTAAGGCAGAAATGAGGGTAAGTCTTAAGGACAACCTCTTCCATAGCCACCCAAACTACCCCTGGCTCTCCCAGCCCCCAGAGAGGCCTGACACACCAGCCACACCAAACAAGTAGGTCCCAAAAGTCACATTCCCTGCCCTGAGGCAGGGCACTACCCAAACCCTGCCTTTGTGTTTCCAAGAAGGACTGCTTACAAACACCAGGACCAGTTTTAAATGAGCAAACGCATAAATCACTGCACCTAAGAAATAAAAAAACAACCCCCAACTTAAAAACAAGTTTGCCTACAAGTTACAGCAAACCCTCTATGCACCAAAGGGTTTTTCCACATTCACTTTTGCTGCTGCTGTTCTTATAAAAACACATTATTCTTTCCCTGTGACATTTCTTCACATCTTTGAAACAATGCTTTCCATTACCACAAAATATTTGGCTTGAATCCTCCAGTGAGGAGGAGCCAAGGGTTTGGTTCATATTTTATAAACAAAAGAAATTACTCTAAACATAAAACAAATGAGTGCAACTGTAACAGTAGATGGAGATAGAGCTCCTAGCACAACCCATGAATAATTCCAAGTCCTATTAGAAGCAACACAGCTTTCTGAATTTCCCAAGAAAACAGCATGTCTTTACTAGGTACCAGCTTGACTAAAATGCAAAACGTCACTTTTTCACAAAAAAAGCTGAATGAAAGACAATACATAGTGTAAAAACTAAACTGCAAACCATATCCACTTACAATCTGAAATTGTGAAAGACAATGTGTGCACACGTAAGCACAGAGATATTAAAAGATGGCTCTTACCTCCATCCCCAGATCCTGAGCCGGCATCTGAGAACAGAACAGAGAGAAATTGATATTCACGTGCTGCATGTCCTGTGAGTGTGTCAAGCAAGACTGCTCCGCCAAGTGTATCACAGTGTACCTTACGTTTGATGTCATCCCTCGGTAAATTATAGAGATCTAATCTGAACGTGGTTCACTCGAGCCATCTTTCTCACGTCTCAACTCTCTTTCTTTAAAGTCTCTATATCAGACTAAAATAATGTAAGCCCTGGAGTGCTGTAACGTCCGTATAAGCCTCTGCCTTGTTCTGTTGTACTGAGACTGATGGAGCTTTGTTTGCATCGGTTGCGCAAAGTTCCTTCTCTTGGACACTACTGAATACCCACCACCAAATAGAATTTTTTAAACCATTTTTTGAGGCCAGACCAATTGGAAATTCATGTCATTATCTTTACAGAACAGTAACATCTCATCAGATCACAACTTATTAGAATAAACCATTGAAATTATTCAAGATCTTTAGGTAGATTATTAAAATGCCATTTTTCTTGAGGTTGTTACTGAGGTTCAAAACTGAGGGGTTTATTTTGCTTCTGCTTGATGTTTTGTTGGCTGGAATGACAGGAGTCAGACATTTAGAAAGTGCAGCATCACAAAATTGCCAAGTCTGGAGTGTCATTACAACTTTCTAAGCAAGGCAAAGCACTGAAAAGCACACACGTGTAGGGTTACCAAAAATCATTAAGAGGCGTTTCTTTGGCAAGGAAGGGAGGGAGGCTGTCATGCCATCCTCCCCGTTAGTGGAGCGGTTATATATTCATCTGCATCAAGAGTAATAGAAAGAGTTTGGAAAGACTGCTTTGGGATCCAGTTACCCTATGAACTGGTGGATCTAATTTACTGACAGCAAGGTCTGGTGGATCTGGTGGCTTCTATGCGCCATCATTGCTCAAAGTTAAAAAAAGGAAAACCTTTATTTAAACTTGTCACAAGAATGGCTTACAGTGGTAGATCTACACAGCAAGACTGCATGGGACAGAGACAAAAGGGGGTTGGGAAAAGAGAACAGAAGAGGATGGTGTTTTCCCAGTGACCATCTCCTGCATTTTCCTGATCTCATCTTCCGTCCTTCCCAAGTAAACAAGGGGGTAACAAGGAAATAGAAAAGAAAGGTGTCTTCATTACAATGCACTGCTTTTCAGGTGTGCCAGGTCTCCCGAGCACAGAGAGAGAAATGAATGCCTGTTATCACCTGCCTCCCGCAATGAACTGCCATAATCTCTGGCTCTTTAGAGGAAGAGGACCTTGTGTCTCTCCCTCTGCCCCTAACCGTTCAACACCCAGACCTGTGCTGGTCAGGTCCAGGACTCTTGCTTCTGGAACTCCCAGTAGTCCAGGTCTCTGCTGGAGCTCCTGTGCACCCTTCTCTCTGTCCTATCCCACAGGGAAATCTAAGCCACACAGGTGCTCCCTTCTCCACTGTGCCTCCTCTCTGGGAGAAGGAAAGTGAGGCCAAATGATGAAGACTTCAGGAAAGCCTCCTTTCCCGCCCCCCCCCAAAAAAACTGTTTCTGAAATCCACGATGTGTTTCAGGGAGAATGCTTCCAACATGGCCATTGCCAGTAGACAAGCAAGTTTAAGAACAGATGTAGCAATGAACTTAAAATCAGCCCTGTAATCAAAAAGTTTGAACCAAAAAAGACCAGTTGCTGTGCTAGGAGAGTAAAAAGACAATTTACTAAGTTGAAGAAATCTTATGCCACAATAGGCTTTGTCAGCCTGAGCTCAATTTAATACCGATTTATAGACAAAAAAATTGCAGCATATGTTTTTTTCCTCTTGGAAATTGTCAGGTAACAGCTTCAGAGAACAACAACATTTCCAGGGAAAGAAGTTTATTTTCTCTCAGGTGAATGAAACACAAAATTACGGCACTGCAAAAAGTTTGTCTAATGCACTTTTTATTGACTCCTCTGTCCTCAGCCAAGAAAAAATTCTGCTTTAAGTTTCAAGAACTCTCTCAGGAATAAAGACTTACTCCTCCTGCTCTTTTCAAGTTAACTTCACTGCCCACCTCTAACAGACACTGAGCACAAAAGAAAAACATCAAGAACTCCTGCACACAAGCAGTTTTCCTGACTGATTTTGCTCATTCACCTTTCCAGCTGTTTCATAAAAGCAGAGATACAAATAGCTCACCATGCACAGAGTTAAGCAAAGATGTCTCCAACGACAGTTTTCACATATGCTCTTTAATGAATTCTTCCAACAAGCCCAGAAAAAACCCTGTTGCACAGACTCGTTCATTAAGTGTGTTTTGGGCCAAATCTTCAGCTGGGATGAATTGGCAGAGCTCATTACTAGCAGTGGTCTGTTGAATCATACCAGCTGGGAATCTGGCCCTACGTGCATAAGGAAAAACCTAAGAAACTGGATTGCAGGCAATAATGCTCCAGTTCTATCTTTCCAGATTATGGAGAGGTTTGTGGTAATCCAGATGCCCATTTATCAGACATCTGCTCATTTAATCTGCTTCCAGTTACTTGTCGTAACAGCTCCAAAGTGCACGCAGTGCCCAGGATGATCAGGAGCACAAGATACATATTAAAAAAAGAAATCAGCTTCTGTGCTGCACTCTTCAGAACAGTGTCAAGGGTATACAATATCATAAACTGTAAGCCTGTACTAAGTCAGGTGCTTAAAAGGGAAGGATGGCAGCAAGTTCTCATGCTTACGACTGCAAAGAATTAACCCAAAATGAACTCAAAGAGAATGATTATTTGATTCAGGGGCGAGGTCAGCAGGCAGCCTGGGGCACGTTATACATACCGGTGGCACATGATCCTTCGGACACGAGGAGTATTTCACTCTGCTGCTTGCAGGCAGCCTGCTTCAAGTAGCATTCGTTCTGGTAGGTGTCGCCGTTGGAGCCACACACGGGCACGTAGTCATTGTTACACTGATGGAGACGGACAGAGAGCAGACAGGTTAGTCACACAAACGAGGTGACACAGCATCCATTCAGGTGCCCCCACCCCGCCTTCCCTTCCAATATTAAAACCCTGGGAAAAACACAGAGGGAGACACTGACCCTCCTCTTCACATTTACAGACACCAGAGGAGAGGAAGTAGGGATTTTTATAAGGACAAAAGGCAGAGGAACATAAACCAGACTTGAACAGGTTAGGGAAAAGTTAATCTGAATGGGCAAAGTGTTTAATAAGTACCCCCAGAGAGGCCTCTCCCTGCGAGAATGAGGAGGGAGGGCATTCCGGGAGAAAGAATATGGGCAAGGCAAACGGCTCCTCGCATCTGCGGCAGCGGCTCATGTGTTTCCATTGGATGGCCACAGACAAATTGTAACGAACAGGCTCGCCTTTCCCCTCCTCCTGCACATACACACCCTCACTGCTACAGAGGCAGTCATTTGTACACACAGAAGTGTCTGCCTGTGCACGTATAATTCTCTGTTTAAGCACTTAGCCATTATTAGAATTGACTGGACGGAGGGAAATTATTTCCGAGAGACCTATGACCAAAGCCCATCCCTCTTTCTGCAGAGACATTTCTGTTCCCAGGAGCTGCTGCCGGGCTGCTCCACCAAGGTCCAAGCTCTCCCCGTGGCGGGCAGGAGCAGCAGCACTGCAGCGAGCTCAGCCAGCACACCAAAGAGCGCAGAAGTTACCCACACCACGCACCCCTCCTTCGGCTCAAACTCCTGCTTGGCTCCGCAAACTACCTGCTTTGTTCCCTCTACTGCTGAAAGACAGCCTTGCCCTCTCTTGCTCATTCTAATAAAAATAATTCCATTTTATATTGAAAATTGGGCAACCTACCGGGTGCAGTTATCGTAAGATAATCACACTCCGAGGCTTAGAAATACTTGGATGTACCCTGTACATGGTAATTATACCAGGGATATGATTATCTCATGATTACCATACTCCTGGTATGCCTCATTGTTTAATTATTACAAATGGAATGATCACAATTATTATTTACAAATGTTCACCTCTGCTTAAATCCAAGTAAAAATTAAAAAGAAATCATACTTCCTATTTAGCTGCATTATATGCCACAAAGTGTCTGAGGTGTGTTCGTCAGGCGCGATGTAAAATGCAGAACTGAAATTCCAGGGATTATAAACATGAAATATGCTCCAAAGTGAATGACTACAGAAGTGATTAACACAAACAATTGCATAGATTGCATTAATTGCAGGCCTCCGCACAGAGCGGCTGCCAAGGAATTATTCATAGTTGGTCAGAGTGACATTTTGATTGGGCCAAATCAAATGACATTTTCCTCATGCATTGTATTTTCTTAAATCTTCCCAAGCTGCTGCCCACCCCCAGCGCTCTCTTCCCCGGGAACAAGAAAGAAAACCAGCAGCCACAACAGTAGAAATCTTCTTCTGCTCCTGACGAAGGGCTCCTCCATGCAGAGATTTTTAAACAGTTGATTAAAAAGTGTTTCTATGCTATTTTCACCATTATGTTCCAATTCCAAGCAGAAAATGCCAACTTCATCCAGAAGCTCAACAGCAATTGCTGGAGGCTGATCCGGAATACTTAACCAGCACAATGAACACAATCATGAATTTTCTAAAGCATGAAGGATCAAATCATGCTTGCTTTTGACATGCTATCTGCTTGTCACCCACGGGACTTTTTGCCAGAATAATCTGTGCAGAATTTGGCCCAAAGTATCTCAGTGGGCTCTGTTACATGTAGAAACAAAGCTGGATCCTGCTCCCAAGAAACACAGTGGCAAACTCTCTGTTGGTTTCACCCAGAGCAAGGGAGGATCTTTTACACTGACGCAGGTGCAAATCTGAAAGGCCAGGCAGCCCTACATTACCAGCGTATAGCACCAAGGGCGAAATCCTGATCCACAGCAACAGGGGACAGAGCTGCTATGAGCTAGGCTGGAACTTCTTCCAAAGCTTGGCAACTTTAAAATGCCTTTGAAAGACACCAGGGCTCCAGGAAGGATTAACTCTCACGGCAAAAGCTTCCCATCTCTCCTGTGGCTCCTACCACACTCAAGCACAGCTTTGATGACAATCACAGGTGATGCTCAGCCTTTTCTTTTTCAAACTGTGCTGGTCCCAGATGCATTTCTTCATCTGCTGCCCATGCTTCCACCACTGCCTTCAGACAACTGGTATTCAGAAGAAAAATGCAGGAACCCAGTCACCGCTGCTGAGCCACAGGGAACAAAAGAAGTGAGAGCTTCTAAATGGATCGTGCCTTGGCTCCAAAAGGCACCAGGAAACCATAGTGGAAGTTACCCAGGAAAGAAGACAAGACCACCAATGAGAAGGTTTGACACTGGTCACCAGGTTACTCTTGACCCACTGGAGCTAGACTTGACCACGCTGAATCCAGGTGTCACTGCTTTTCACTGTCTTAACATACTTCTTGCTAGTAGTGGAGGATATTAGATGTTGACTGTCATAGTTTCCTCTGTCTAGTGACACATTTTTGGTATTGGTTTAGGGCTCAACAGACCAAGCCCCTAGATGTGAACTTGATTCTCTATCCCTACAATAAGGCCTGATCAAGCACTCCGGGACATCCACATCAAAACATGCATGAAAGCCACCAGCATAGTACCATACTGTCCAATTCTTATACAACAGGTTTGTAAAATAGAGCTGTAGAGAATGGAAACGGATGTATCCAATGCAGCCAAGAATCAGTCAGAGACTGCCTTCCTCAGCACCAGCAGCCTCGAGTGCCTACTATGACAGCCAGAGACAAACCAGCCTTGCAAGCATTGGGGTCAGTGCTGTGCACTGAAGTAAGGTTTGTATTTTGAAGAAAATGGTAACTTGTGTAACTCCTCCTCCTGGTAACACTGTTAAATGTTTGACCTTCTCCTACTCTCATGGATTAACTACTCCCAAAATGCCACCTACATTTTGAACCAAGTACGGTGAAAATATATTCTGGAAATACAGTATAAAGCTGCAGGTTGTCCAGATGATGTTCCAGCTCCGCAAACACTGAAACACGTGAAGGATCCAACACGCATGAAAACAGGACTCTTTCCTCACTTTAAAAACAGTGAATGTCCACAGCCTTGGTGACTAAAGCGAGAAGACACGCAGCATTGTCGGAAATACCCTGGTACGTCTTTGGATATGTTCATGAAGACTGAGAGGGAGGAGAACCCCGGCTGCCAGACCTATGGCTTTGGGCAGGCTGGGGTACAGACCCCAGCAAGCTGTGTCTCCAACCGCGTGCCTCCTGGCACAGCTCTGCACCTTCTGGTGGACCTGCTGAGTACAGGGAGGGAAGGGGTTGGTGCCTTCCCCCACACTCAGCCCCACTGTCCCAGTGCCTTCCCACCCAGCACTGAGGCCTGGGCCTGCCCTAAGAGGGGCACAGGCCTGCATTTTACTGATCAGAGCAGGACAGGCTGTTCTCTGATGGCAATGTGTGTCTGTTCTTGTGAGGAGGTAGAGAATGGGATATCATTTTGCAGTGGAGTGACAAGAGAGCCAACCGATATGAATCCCTTTCTTAGCACATGCCTGCCTGCTCTCCAGCAACGGAAGCCTAACTCGGGTGTTCCAGAGCAGTCCGATCATGTTCACCCATTCAAGTAACAATAAATTAATTTTATTAATGCCACTTGGACAGACACAATGCGTCTGCAGTTCTGGTTTGAAAAAGAACCCAGATGAAGACTGCAGCAGCCCTGCTCCCCACATCTGCCTCCCCCAGCCCCCTCAAGACACAGGCTGGCCAGCCCAGGACTTTCAACAGTACAGAAGCCAAATTAGCTTTCCGTCCTTGTCTGTTCTCTCAAGATGCAGTTAAAGCCCCTGGCAAATTCTGGAGAAAACATAAAAAGTAATTATAGTGATGAGGAGTCTGCTATTGATTTGCTCACTATCACCCCAGAGAGCTGTCACTGAAACGGGGGACCTGAATTCTGATAGAGGACCCCCTTACTCGTGACACAAATTACCTGGTGACTCTGCCATACTTGGCTAGTCTCAGATGCCACACTAGAAATTAATTTTCTACTCTGGTGGCATATCTTGTTGGCTTGTCACACTGTCCACTGATGTTACAAGAGAAGCTGACATCTCCCCAGCTCTGCCTGAATCAAAGCGGACGCGTTTGACTACAGAAGCCCCCGGCGCCGCATCGTCCTTCTCAGAGCCGGAGCAGCCTCAGCCACAGGTAATTTGCCCTCCAAGGTCACAGTCAGCCCTGCGGCTCCACGGAGGGCTCAAATCAAGGCAGAGAGCTCCGAGTCTTTACAGGGCCTGATCCAAAGGCCACCGAACCCAAAGATCACTACTGATTTCAACCCATTTACTAGTGATCAGGCCCACAGTTGCCCAATTCTTTTTGAGCTCATTTACATATTCATATACTAATTATCTGATTTACTTAAATCCCTTTCAACTGCCCCCTACAGAACTGCTCAACTCAGCATATATATAGCATTCACCTCTCAGAGAAGACAACAGCCCAGAATGGTTTACTTGGCTATACTGACCCTGAATCACCAGGGACCAGCATCCTGCCTTAGGAAAACACAGCTCCCAACGCCTTTCTCCCTGCCCGCAGCAACATCTGGATTTGCTCCTTCTAGGCTACGAGTCCACTGCTTTATGCCAAATGGCAACCCCAAACTGAGACCACAGACAAGACCCAAGCCCTCCCTGTGCCTGCTCTAAGCTCCCACTGCTCATGGCATAAAATCTGCCCTCGCTTCCCACCAGGCAGCAGGACAAGTCACAGACATTTCACCGTGCTACAGATTTTTTCTTAGAAAGAGAAAACAGACCAACTCTTAAATCACTGCACATGCTGAGGCAAATGCTCAAAACAGCATTCTCACATTGAATTTTTGATTGCATGCAAACTAGAAATGGAATTGAAAAACCCATGGTCAATATGAATTTTCTCCCAATGCGGGAAACACGAGCACTTCAGCAAACAACTGTCTTGTTCTTATTACCGAAAATTCCTTCTTTGTTTTAAATGAAGGAATTTATCACTTCAGTTTCTTCTCTGAAGACACATTTGGCTCTAGAAATATAAACGATACTTGTCATGCTTCAAAGCGAATAGTCTATCAAAGCCCAATCATAAATTAATCATTACAGATGTGCACGATCTTGAACTGTGCACTATTTGGCCTGCTGTACTGTAAACACTCAAATCAGTGTTACAAGTTCCACAACTTCACAGATCCACATTAAAATGCAAGAAACCACCGGGGCCTAAACGTATATACAACACGTGCTGGTACATGTTTAAAACTCCTTTAATTTGTTCAGTTTTTATTCAGGTCATTATGTAAAGCACAGCTGTTTTGTGAGTGGGCTAAAACATATTAAATGGAATCCTTCATAATGAAATCGTCTGACTTTGAGAATGCCTTAGGTTTAGATGTAGCTGCAAGAGAGAGAGAGAAGAAAGAGAAGGAAAAACCCCCTACTAATCAGTAATACCTCCCCATCCCCCCACCCCCAAACTATACAAAACCTAAAGGAAGTTCATGATTTTGGAACAGAGGGATTGCTCTTTAATCTGATCAGTTGGGCAGATAAACAGGCAGAAGCATTGTCACTATGCAGCTCTTCCTGAAAATATTGCATAAGCACATTACAGATCCATTTCTTTAACTAGATCAGAACTCCGAATACAATAAGCCATGATCTGTATCAGAAATGAATTTAGAAAGGACTCTAAATCCTTGTTAAAAGGGCAGAGATGCAAAACCAGAAATGCACAACCTGGAACTGCAGACCCAAAGGGACATTTAAAGCCACAGCATCTGCATTTTCCCAGAGAAACTTACATCTTCTTGACACCAGTTGGTCCTCCTGCCAGCTTTTATACATGCTGCCAGGTTTTCCCTCTAACTTCTCCGCCCGTAGAGAAATAAATTGCCAAGTGATAGGTTATAAAGGGAGACCCTTGATTTGTATTCTCATTAGTGAATTAGAGAACGAAATATCAATCTTCTTACCTTGAACTGACAGACACAAGTCACACTGTCTCCAATCCTTAAACACTCCCCATCAAATTTACAGGTATTGGTGTCGCAGAGAAAGAGATCATTTTCTCTGTCATCGTAACCTCAAATGTGAAGAGGGGAAAAAAAAAAAAGTCAGCTTTGGTCTAGCAAGAGGAACAATACGGGATGATTGCATTTTTAAAGCACACAGCACAATAACCTTGTTGATGAAACTATACGGTCCCGATTTTCTTTTGTCCTTCCCCGTCCTCAGTTTTCCACTTTTTCTCCTGTTTCCTCCCTCAGTCTTTCCATCAGTCCTTATTCCAAATAGCCTCACACACTTTCTTTTTCTATTTCACAGAGTCCCTTTCCTCAAAAGCACCCCGGTAATTATGCTATTTCATGGCTCTGGGTTGGAAGCGTCATCAACTTATCCCTATCCGATCACAAATCTGTTGGACAAAAGTCCAAATTGGAATTTCTCCAGCCCCTGATGCAACAAAGCCCCCAATAATAAAGACAAACAGGCTGTGTGTTTTCCGTGATGGTCTGCCTGATCCCAATGAAGATTGATCACCTCTAAGTTAACAGGAGAAGTGCCAGGTTCCCCACAAGCCGCTGAGTGAACCTAGCTCTCTGCCTTCATTTTTTCTCCAGGAAAATCAACACATCTGACTGAAGATTCAGTTCACGAATACAAGCATGAATTTCAGATTTCGCTAGTTGACTTCCCACTCTGACAGCGTGCAGCAAGGTATTAAACAAAACAGCTATATCAGACTCCAAACCCATTAGGATCTAAATCCATCGATTTTTTTTTAAAGACATCCTAGCACTCTTAACCGTACACTACATGTTTAAAATGAAGAGCTTACAGTGGAAATTCCCCCCGATCTGACATATCATGTGCGACACTCGTTACCCCAAAGAATGCTTTCCCTTCAAGGGCTATCACAGCCTAATTTCAGAACAACTTTACACATCGGAGAAGAACCGGCTGCTGACCTACATAGGAAACTCATTATAAAGGTCAGCCCGACTTCAAGGAACAGGCACCGGGTTCCCGGCGTCCGTACCCCGATGTGCTCTCAATTCGGTGCGCACGGAAACCACCGCCCGCACGATGCGCACACCC
>NW_010254433.1:0-8685 GCF_000690775.1 Eurypyga helias
TTCAAATATGATGGAGAGAGGTTAATTGAGTTTCTGTGAAGTTTAGTTTGTCATAATTCAAACAATAACGAGTGTAACCCTTGGGTAAAAGAAAAGTGTATTTGAGGGTGGTCTAATAGCTTAAATGGCACAGGAAACAAGGAAGTGTTTTGGAAGACACAGATCTGTGAACAAGATCCTCATCACTGACTCCTGTCTGTTTCTTCATTATCTTTATATTAATAACACTATGGAAATTAATCCATGACTATCAGTGATTTCATATACAGCATGGGTCCCTTCAACTAA
The DNA here is from genome assembly GCF_000690775.1 of Eurypyga helias. NCBI lineage: Eukaryota > Metazoa > Chordata > Aves > Eurypygiformes > Eurypygidae > Eurypyga > Eurypyga helias. Next base: position 289 of record NW_010254433.1, read on the forward strand.
GGTTTTTGATATTTGATGAAGTTGATGTTGGAGGAATCATTGTTGTAATGATTTTTCCACCAATTCAATCAGTTAAACAGAATAAAGCATATGTACATGTGACTGAGGGTTGAAAACCATTCAGAAATATTGTGATACCCAAGTAGTTATTTGCACAGCCACAGGACTCCCCATAATGGGGTAAAGAACTATCCATGTGCTATTTCCTTGTCATATTTAAATATTTTGCAGCTAGAATTTAGTGTTTATATGTAAAGAAAAGATTAAAACAAACAAAAAAACCCACCCACAAACACCCTTCTCTCTTCCACACATATGAAATCCAGATCAGAGAAAACTAAATTACAACCTGATAGTTTACAGACACAGCCTACTCCTGAGCAGTCCTTTCCCCTTGGTATTTCAGTTAAAAGCATTACCAAGATAAAAAAAAGAGACTGAAACTTGATTCAAGATCTTCTCTGCATTTTACATTAATTGTTGTCTGATCCAGCATATTCATATAATGGTACATAAGAATTTTGGTACTTGACCAGAATTTTGGACCACTGAATATTACAGTTCTAGAATACAAGCTGACAATTGGCAGAAGGGAGTAGGGGAATCAGGCGAGTATCAAAAAGGCAGAACATCTCATGAATTAGGTCAGACTCAACACTTCCAAGAAAGGAGAGGTGATAGGACTCATGCTGTTTTATCAGCTCACTCTATTTGCTCATTTTGAAGTAGACTGACAGCTTGACACTAGATATTCTTCAGGAGGGTGAAGCCAGTTGACAAAAAGTCAGTCTCATCTGTCTCGCACTGTTTCTCAGCTGCCCTTGTGTCAGTGCTTTATCTGGTTGAAGTTGCAACTGTTAGATTTTTGTGATTTATAGGTACAGCAACTCCTCATGAATTACAAAGTGACATCCAGTTTGTGATTTCTATAATTTCTTGTGTTCTTTCACAGTAAGACAAATATATAAGACAAAACTAAAAATTAATAGAGAGAGGCAAATTAAGGCTTGGGCATACTAAGATCAGATACAAGTGGATATAAAGAGCAAATTCACATTAACATTGGGCTGCGCTACAACTCTATGTTCCTGTGTGATCAGTGAAGCGCACAGAGTGATTCAGGACACCCCAGAAGTATAACTCTCTCCACAGACCACACAGGGAGCTATTGCTCTTCATTCCAGGCTTCTAATTTAGTTAAAGGTGGACTCTGAGGTATTCATGCCATCTGAGTGATAAAATGAGGTCATTTACATTTGTCTGCTATTCACCTAGTATGCACCTAGCAGGCTTGAAGAACAAAATTCAGTCCTGGCACAAACAGAACAAATGTTAATTGAGGTCAGTAAGACATTCATTTGCTTACCGCAAGGCTGCCTTCCATTCCAAGAGTGTGAGGACATCATGTCATTAAGCTCAGAAAATACTTATCTTCTGCCTTCTTGTTAACTGCTTTTGCCACACACCTCTTCACATATTCAAGGAGTACATCTCCTTTGCTTTTTCCAAGCTTATAGAAAGGGGACTACTGAAGATCTGAGACTATCCTGACTTATGTCTTTATACTTGAGAAAGTTTTTGAACAAGTTGCACTCCCTAAATTTAGATAAGACTTAGTTGTCGTAACTAATAGGAACAGCAACTTCTACCCAAGGCCTTGGTTATACCTCACCTATCAGCTTCCATGACACTAATGTTTACTTCTTCCAGACATCAAGTTACATCTCAATATCACAGAATAGGGGGGTTGGGAAGGGAACAAACCAGAAATAAGAGCATTTGGATTATATCATACTTTCTGAATTCTCACCGAAATAGTAGCATTTCTCCTGGTGTTTTACCCTCACTGAAATGTGGACCAGAAAATGCAAAAGAAAATTAACAGAAAACACTACAATGACATGGAAAATGCCCTGAGGTTTAGAAATAGAAAGTAGATGTGTCATTCCAACCATAAACCAAATTAACAATATGAAAATAGGTACAGACTAAAGCTCAATCTACACAGTTTAACCAAAAGATGGATGAAGGCAGAAGATTTGATTGCATTGCCAGTCTTGTCTACCTGAGGGCAAGAATTCTGGCAGTAAAGGGCTTTTTAGTCTACTTTCCAATGGCTAAAACCCAAAAGGCAACAAGTTTGTGTTACAATGAAGGTGCTTACTTTGAAAAGACACGATCATTAGCAAGACTTCTGATTTAGGGATACAGCTTTCACTAACAATTTTAAGTCAACATAAGATGTCCTGTACAAGGTGACCCCATTGAGAAGTCACCTGACAAATCCCTACATTTTATTCAAAGTAGAAAGACAATCATGTTATTTGTTTTAAATATCTAAAGGTAATGAAAAACTATGAAGACTCCAGCATGAAACAAAATGTCAGAAGTTTCTATCCTCAATATTCATTTTTAATTAAAAAAAAAACTCACAGCTGCTTTCTCCATGTCATATCATCACCTATTCTTGGGAGTGCTCACCAAAGCATCTATATGCAGCATATTTCTCTTATTTCTATTCTCCAAAGATGAGATTCACTTCATTCTTTTTCACTTCTATCCTGAAGGCTAGTCTCTCAATGTATGGCAGCCAAAGAAGACACTGCTGAAAATTCCCCCAAAACATTTCTGTCAAAAGGTGACAACTTTAAAGATACCACCATCAGTTTATCATGGAAGAAAGCTAGGATTTTAGTTCAGAGCAGAGCAACATCTCAGGTAATGCCTGGATCCTCACCTCTGAGTCCCACTGGAAGCATAGCCTGCTTTAACCAAGGACTAGGCTATCCCTAATTACCCCATATCTCAGTAAAGGAACATGCACACTTCACCCCACAGGAACATTTTGCACATTGTCTCTAACCTCAGATGACTCAACACCAAGCTTTTTGCTCTCCAATGAAAATCACTAGCCAATCAGTCAATGCAAATCAGAGTATCTGTGGCCATGTCTACTGGACTTCCATAATCAGACTGTCAAAAGAGATGACAAGTTTGATTCTGTTAACTGCAAGATATATTTTCTCAGTTAACTGCTTTTCTCAACCCCCATGAGCTCTTTGCAAAAATGCCAGATGTGTCCCTTAATATCTTCCTTTTTGCTACTACTCTACAAGCTCTCTAATAAAACCCAAATTGTATTTTATTAAAAAAATTAACTGAGAAGAAACCACCTGACTTTGCACAGCAATTGCTATAAAAAGTACTAGCAGTAGCAATAGACCACAAGGCATACCATGTCCAACACTAAGAGGAAAAAGGTAAAAAAAGAGTGAAGAACTAGGTGGCTGTTTTTAGCAGCATGGTAGCACTGAAAAAGCTGTAGATCCAAAGTTATTATAATAGGAGCATATTAGTGCTCTGCTGACATCTTATGTACTGATGGCAAGATTCGGTAACAGCCTAGTTGTGGGGGAGGAAAGGAGAGAGAAAAGTGAAAAGACAACAGCAAAATAAAGTGTTACATAAGGACAAAGCATTATTAAACCAGATACAGGTGGGATTACAGCTTCAGAGCTGCTGGCTCCTTTCCCAGCCCACAAAAGCATGGTGTTTCTGGAAGACAGACACCTGGAAGATTTAAAGTCCACAAGTACATGATGTTGAGCAGAAGTGGCTTGATTTAGCATATGCCTCAAGCACAAGCTTTCCCCAGGACTCACAGGGTAAGATAGAGCCACCCATCATTTTTGAATAATCTCCGTCCTGCACAAGTTCTTTCTAAATTGAACTCTGTACATGAAGAAAACCCACTGCATTTTCCCTAAAAGGTACAAGAAGTCAGTTCAACAATTTGCATTAACACATCAAGGCAGGGTGAGGGTAACCACCCCCACTCCCCAGAAAAACCCCACACTCCTCTCCTTGACAAAACAAGCAGGAAGAGACATTCAAGTACAAAGGATTGTAAACAACCCTCAGATTTCACAGCCAGAGGTAATTTTAGGGATATACAAGATCAACAACTCCCAGCTACAAAGCTAAAACAAGACAAAGGCACAAACAATAACTTCAGAACATTAAAAGAAGAGTGAAGTACACATTTTCTTCAACTATCATTCCCACAGATAATACACTTGACTGCAACACTATCCAAGCTAAAGCAGGCACCACAAGTTGCAAGGCTGCATTCAGTAGGATTAACCAGGCTTAATTAACCAAGGTTTGTTAAATGAGGTAGCTTACCGAATGAGGCATATATCCCATATCACCATAACCATAGAAACCTTTTTTAAAAAATCCCAAGCTCAGGAGATGTTTCAGCTGTATGTGTAAGAGTCTGCACATCACAATTTGAAGCAACTTTATCCAAGAAAAGCCTATCTGCACTTCATCATTTCCTGTGGTGAAAGTATAGGCTTATTAAGGAACTTGGTGAGAGATATTTCAATTAACTATGAGGAAGCTCACAAATATGTGTTGCGTCCAGCTGTGGAGGCCTCAATATCAGAAGGATATTGACCACTTGGAGCGAGTCCAGAGGAGGCCACGAAGATGATCAGAGGGCTGGAGCTCCTCTCCTATGACGAAAGGCTGCGAGAACTGGGCTTGTTCAGCCTGGAGAAGAGGAGGCTCCGAGGAGACCTCATTGCAGCTTTCCAGTATCTGAAGGGGGCCTGCAAGGGTACTGGGAGAGGACTTTTTATAAGAGCCTGTAGTGATAGGACAAGGGGTAATAGGTATAAATTGAAATCAGGGAGGTTTAGATTAGATGTCAGGAAGAAATTCTTCCCAGAGAGGGTAGGGAGGCACTGGAACAGGTTGCCCAGAGAAGCTGTGGATGCCCCATCCCTGGATGTCTTCAAGGCCAGGCTGGATGAGGCTTTGAGCAACCTGGTCTGGTGGAAGGTGTCCCTGCCCATGGCAGGGGGGTTGGAACTAGATGATCTTTAAGGTCCCTTCCAACCCTAACCATTCTGTGATTCTATGATTCTATGTGCAGTAACCCAACCTTTATTCATGTTGTGCTGCTTACATAGGATGACCGATCTATGCTTTACTAAGCTAAAACAGGAAAATTATATTCTAATAGATTATAAAGATGCCTCTATACAGTTCATAAAACTGTTTAAAAACTGAAATTTTTAAAACTGAAAGCAAATGTCAAAGCTTTTGCAGGCTCTATGCTGCAATAAGATAAGGATCTTAAACTTGATAGGTCCAAGATGCAATTCTTAGCACAACAGATTTTGAAAGGATCCAGGGAAGGAGATTATAGTTTGCTTAAGCAAATAAAAAGAAACTATCTAGTTACTCAAACAATAACAGATTAAATAAGAGCTTCTGCTTTAAAAAGAAGTAATTACATTTTCTCTTGAAGGAGATGTATTTTAAGAGTGAGCTGACATTCAAAGACCATTGATATTTTTTCCACATGAAGATGAATCTTCAGGAGATCAGTAGGAAGAAACAGATATGTCAACACCAAGTAGTACACTCTTGTCAGAAAAAAAAAAGGCTGAATCCAAAACATTAATTGAGCAAAGACCTAATTCTCCCCCCCCCCCCCCCCCCCCCACCAAACACTCCAAATTCCTTCCTCCTCGAGGAAGGGTAACACTGAGCCTAAAGCATCTGCAGTGCTTTACCACATTCAGCTAAACAAAAAGATTCAGAATCTTATTATCCTCGGAACAAATACCCTCAACAGTAACATCAGGTTCCAAACATTAAAGAAATACATCACCAAAACCATTCTAGCTGTGCTCAATTCTACCATGTACTACTTCATGTTATTTTTAAATTGTTGATTTGATAAAGTGATTTTCTATTACCCTCTTCATTGAGTTCTGTCCCCAGGATTCAGGTCACTGAAGATCCAGGTTCTGATATCAGCTATTTCAAAACAAATAGTGTTTGTCTCTTTCAGCCCCTGTGGTCAGGGATCACATAATGAAGAGGATCAGTTTCCTCCTTTTTTCTCTCCTTGGAAAAAAGGAAGTAATGAGAAACAGTTTATTACTATTTGAGTAATAATAGTTGGTCTGTACTTAGGACAACACAGTCTTACTCGATTGTATTTAGTTATGCTAGACCTTATTCTCCCCAGCAATGAGGGGCTGGTGGGGAATGTGAAGCTTCAGAGAAACCCTGGCTGCAGTGGCCATGAAATGGTGGAGTTCAAGATCCATAGGGCAGCAAATAGGACAGGCAGCAAGTTTGTTACCCTGGACTTCAGGAGATCAGACTTTGCCCTCTTCAGGGAACTGATTGGTAGAGTGACACAGGATTAAGCCCTGGATGGAAGAAGGTCCCAAGAGTGCTAGTTAATATTTAAGGATCACATCCTCCAAGCCCAGGAGCAACACATCCCAAAGAGGAAGTCAAGCAAAAACACCAGGAGTCCTGTGTGGTTGAACCAAGAATGCCTGGACAAACTCAAACATAAAAACCAAGCCTACAGAAGGTGGAAGCAAGGACAGGTAGACTAGGAGGAATACAGGAAAACTGTCCTATCAGGTTAGGAAAGCTAAGCCCTGATAGGATTAAATCTGGCCAGGGACATCAAGGGCAACAAGAGCTTCTATAGGTACATCAATGACAAAAAGATAACTAGGGAAAATGTGGGCCCCCTCCTGAATTAGACAGGGGACTTAGTAATCCCCAATATAGAGAAGGCTAAACAAACTTTTTGCCTCCTTCTTCACTGACAAGTGCTCAGGCCACACCAACCAAGTTGCAGAAGGCAAAGGCAGAGACTGGGAGAAAAAAGAACTGCAGAAGGCCAGGACTGAGACCATCCAAGAAACCTGAAGGTGCACTTGTCCATGAGACCAGATGAGATGCACCCACAGGTCCTGAGAGAACTGGGAAATGAAGTTGCCAAGTCACTATGCATCATATTTGAGAATTCATGGCAATTTAGTGAAGTTCATGCTTACTGGAACAAAGGGAAGAGTTCTGGAACCCGAGGCCAGTCAGTCTCACCACTGTGCCAGGCAAGATCATGGAGCAGATCGTCCTGGAAAATATGCTTAGGCACATGGAAACTAAGGAGGCGACAGCCAGCATGGCTTCACTAAGGGCAAATCGTGGCTGACAAATTTGGTGGCCTCCTATGATGGAGTTACAGAACTGGTGGATAAGGGAATAGCAACTCCTGTCATCTACCTGGACTTGTGCAAAGTATTTTACACTGTCCTGCAAAACATCATTGTCTCTAGATTGGAGAGGCATGCATTTGACAAATTAACTACTCCATGGAAAAGGAATTGACCACATGGTCACACTCAAAAAGTTGTGGTCAAATGGGTTTAAATTGAAAGTGGGTAGATTTAGAACGAATATCAGGAAGAAATTCTTCCCAGAGAGGGTGGTGAGGCACTGGAACAGGTTGCCCAGAGATGTTGTGGATGCCCCATACCTGGATGTCTTCAAGGCCAGGCTGGATGAGGCTTTGAGCAACCTGGTCTAGTGGAAGGTGTCCCTGCCCATGGCAGGGGGGTTGGAACTAGATGGTCTTTAAGGTCCCCTCCAACCAAAACCGTTCCGTGATTAAACTGCAACTCTAAGTGTCCATGGCAGTAAACTTTTATTGATAATTGTACTACTTATATTTAAACTACTTTGCTTCCAGGAAGCAATCTTCCAACTTAAGTTCATCCACAGAATCTCCTTCTCATTTAATTTTTAAAAATTTCTCCACTCATCACTAATATACTTTCACACTTACTATGCTCTTATTTCTCCAGGCATTTGACTGATGTATTTAAACACATAAAATGTCAGGACACACCACAAGGTGTTTTATGAAAACCTCAGAGCCTTGAGACAGGTGTGTGTCTACCTCCTCCTTACAGTGAAATCTCAAAATAGCAAGAAAGACTTTCAAATACAAAAAGAGTTAAATTTTTTTTGTCAGAAAGATTTTTTTTTTTTTTTAGTGTAGAGAGCACAGTGACCATTGTCAAAGAGAAAAGAGTTTCTGCACAGCTCACCCCCAGCCACTGCACCCTCACAAGCTGACCCATGCTTTCAGTCTCAGTTTCTGTCCCCTCAGATAATTTTCAAGACCTACCTACTATCTTCCCTTCAGGACATTTTTGTTATTCAAAGGTTTTATCAGTTCACTGCTCCCTGACATCTCTGTAACTCTGCCTGGTCCAGGTGACCCCACCAGCTTGCCCTCATTTGCCCTGGGTCTTGTTCTGGTGCCAGCAGCCAGGATAACAACTGGAAACCCTTCAGCAGTTACAAGAAGTTACCCATTCTTCCTAAATTTCTACTCCAAAAACTCTACCCCATACACAGCCTGGAAAGACCAGAAAAGAGGCAGGTCCTGAAGCATTATGAAGTGCCATCAACATTTTTACACAAAATGCAAATATAATCTCATTGCTGAAGCTACTATTACAAATGTGTGGTTTTGGGGGGGGGGGGGGGGAGGGGGGGGGTTTT
>NW_010254433.1:8716-17270 GCF_000690775.1 Eurypyga helias
GTGTTTCTTAGTGTTATGCTAAAACTCAGTAAGAAATAATTCCTAAAAGGGATGCAGTGCTAGAAGCACAAGTAAGCCACCTCATCCATCCCCACAACTCCTTGCCCAGCTCCTCCAGTCAGCTACAGGCCTGAGCATGCATTTTTTTTATCCTGACAAAACACCCATTGGAGATACTGCAGAGAAGTACAGAGCTATAAAGTTATTTCTCCTGAGAAAAGTAGGATTCTCCCCAGTAATCAAGAGCCATATTAATTTCTTCTTAGTCCAATATCACTTGCGAGCTGTAAATTTCGGGTTTCAAGCAGGTACCCTGAGGATGATGTAGTCACATTCATCCACAGGAATGACTGAGCATGGTGGGAAGGAGAAAACAGCACCACAGAAACATGGGCATCTATTAATCTCCTGATTCAGTGTCACAGGAACAAAGGCAGCAAAACTGAGATAGGTCTGAATTAAATGTGCATGTGTACCTCAGTCTAAGAATGAATAATAATAAAAGAAATGGCCATTTAGGTACTGCAAGTATTTTAAGTTCTTGTTTCAAACATGATGCTAGAGGTTGTCATTGTCCAGTTTTGTTTGGTGGGGAAGATTCCTTCCTTCACCACACTGCACTACAACACAAAAAAAACCAAAATCAGTACAAGTGAGATCCTTGGGTCAAGGGAAGGAAGATGAGAAATGCCCTTCCTGGACACTCCCAGAACCCCTGCACTCTGCTGGTGAACTCAGCAGCAAAGCTTGCAAGCCCAGGGGTTTCCACCCCAACCACCATTCCACATTAAAGGGACAGGACCAAGCACTATATATCAAGGCCAATTTCCTCTACTATTGAGCATACTCCAGGACAGAAGTGAGTTTAGCTCAGGCTTTTAGTAAGTTACACAGCAAGACATCCTGCCATCTCCATTTCATAGCCAGCCTGTTGTGCAAAACCTTCTGCTCCTGGTTCACAGTCCCCTGGCAGTGAAACACATGTTGCATTTTGAGATAATTTGAATAAATGAAAGTTACAATGAAGATCAGAGGAAGTGGGAAGAGTAGTTTTCAGGATGTGTTTAAACATAACTATGGTTAAAGCCTCCCACTAAGTTTAATTCAGATTTCTTGCTTTACTGTTCACCTTTTCAGTGACATACTGACTTCAGGAAATTTCAAGTCAGAGGTAACCAGTGTGCCTTTTATATGATACTGAGTCAAGCAACATGAACACAATATGAACCATTTAAACACAGATGTAGAGACATTTCCTTTGCTGAAGAAAACGCTCCATAAGCCTGTTCTCTGAACAAAGAGTACTGTCTTCAAACATTTTCTTGTGAGGATAAAACAGAAAGATCCCTGTGTAATATTTTTCCCTTGCTTTTTCTCCACACAATAATTATGGGGTTTTTTTCTTTAAGAGAAAAATTTCTGAGGTGGCTTGTTCAAAGATGTTCCATATATCTCCTGCAGGAAGTATATTTGCAGTGAGACTCTTATATGGACATTAACTGGGACACAACCTCATCCTTAGACAAGTCCTACATAAATCTCCTGCTAAAATATTTCAGAGCAACCTTCACAGCAGTAGTCAGTTGGCAATTTTAATCTAAAGAATTGCTCTATCAAATAGCCTCTGTCCCAAATACATTCACAAATAAAGCTGGAGAGACTTTTCCAGCCTGAGTATACCTCTGTGTGATGCAGTAATACCATACACACAGCATCATAGTCCAGGAAGAATGGAAGATGGAGAAATTATGGTATGAAAACCCTTGCAAGACTGAAGATGCAGTGCTCCAGTCTTCACATATCAGACAGCAGATTGCCACTAAAGCTCAGAAAGACACGGACTGCCCTGAACATATCTTTTTGATAGAGCTGGAAGAGTCTTGATAGATGATGACATCTTTAATCTGATTTTTGGAAAAAAAAAAAAAATCCAGAGACCTCACTCTAAAAGGAGAGAAAAGGTGCTGAAAAACATTGCTTTGTACCATTCACTGACATACCATGAAACCTGACTTCTGATATTTCTATTTTCCATGAATCAAAAGAGCATTTCTCTGGCATTAGATGTGTGGAAATGGCATCTGAAGAGAAAATAGTGTTTTTACCAAATCAGTGACATTTCACTCTCTCCCCAATGTATCAAACTAAACTGAACTGATGTTTTCTGAAATATCAACTCTCTGCTTTCATAATAGCTAAATATCTTGGGGTTTAGCTTGAAGCAGTGATATAAAATTTACTCAAGTAAGGGTAGCAAGGTAGACTAAGCATGCAATATTTGGCAGGAAACCAATCCATGTACAGCTACATTTTTTTTTTTAAATCCAGTGATTAAATTAATGCAGGCCTTCCTGTCTTCCCACACTGAAGCCATACCTAATATTCCTAGAAAATATGATAGCCAGGGCAATTTAAGATCAGAATATATATCTGCTCTCATCATTATGCTCTAGAGACCCTCCCTTCAGCCTCTGACATCACAGCTAATATAGGAGCCCACAGAAATACATTTTCTGAGAAACATTATGTTAAGGGTAATTTTTCAGTCAAATCCAAAATCATTGACTGAATCCAGCAGATATACATTTCTATCACATTTGCTAGTAAAAACGTACATCTGTTGGATAAAGGCTCAATCCAGAAGCAGGGAGAATGACATAATGTAAAAGGGAAAGTTGCAAGAGTGAAAGGTAGTTTTATACTCAAGGACAAAACTTGCCCTGGTAAAGAGTTTCATGCCTACAAAATCTCTCAAGTTGGAATATGACAGTTCCGCTGGCTTTTAACACCACAGAATGCAAGTCAAGCATCCGGGTCATTCCTTCAAACCCAGCACTCCAGGTCCAGTTTTAGCAGTGAAGTAGTTCGGGTTGTCAGGTGAAAACAAGACTTCAGTTATTTTAATATTTCAATCCTAAAATGAAAAACAATGGAATTTTTTTAGTAGTAGATCTTCAGAAGTAAATCCAAACCCTACAGGCTGGTTTATAGAATAAATCATTCTTTATCAAATGCAGATTCTTTTCTTATTTTGTATGACATAGTGTTCATTCCATGTGGATGCATAGGATACTTCTATATATAAAAATATATAGAAACCACTCACTATTCTTTAAATAAAATGTGGTTTTCATATAACAGAATAATCCTTAACATAAAAGCCTGCTGTCTATACACAGTCCAGACTAATGCCTACCAGAAACTTGAGTAATTAATTTTGTTTTGGGGTTTTGTTTATTTAGGGTTTAGTAAGGGTTTTGGGTTTGGATTTTTTTTTTTTAATATGAACTTTAAAGCATGGGAACAATCTAGGTAGTTTATTAAATCAGAAAACTTGTATCTGCTTTTAAAGGGACGAAAAAACCAAAAAAGTTAGACTTGTACAATTGAAAACATGAATACATCAAACCTTAGTTTTCATGTTGCTGAAAAAAGGATTCTTTAAGTTTTCATTGATTTCTGACACCTTATAAAAACATGAATGATGCCACATTAATAAATTCTTAGTGATCATGACAGGTAAAACTGACTAATGAGAAAAATTAAAATTTACTTTATTACCAAAGTTTTAACTTCATATTCATAATTTACACAAAAGAATGCTAAATACACCTTCTGAGAAGGACATACTTAATGTGAAGGATACATTTAGATAGATTAATGTTTATGAAAAAGGTTTGTGTACTGTACTAAGGATCAAGCGTGAAAAGGTAGTTCGAATTTTGATTTATTACTCAAACTGAAAGCTCATTTTAAGAACTAGAGAAATAGAGCTAATTTAGGAGAGTGTTTTGAGCAACATTTTAGCTGTTCTGAATTTATTTAGATGAGTAAGATGCAGGGTTGACCATGTACTGAGCAAAGTAATCCAGGGCACTTGCATAGAGCTGCAGTAAGACTATTCATAATAGCAACTTAATCTTCATATCAGCTCTAACCACTGCCTTTGAAGGTTATTAGGGATATTAAAGTGACATTGAAATTCATATTATGGTTAAATATAATCTGTAGTTCTTCAGTTTCCATACATTTCCCTCAGCTTTGCAATTACAACTGAAAGTACTGCATATTCTCACAAAGAGGTCCATGTCTCTGTGGACTTACCTACAGAAGATATTTCCTTCTTGTCTTGAATTTCAAGATATTACATTCAAATATCATGGGACACTGCTGTGAACTAAAAAGAATTAGTTTCCTTCTCCCTCATTTTTTTTTCCCTACCACAAGTAAACAACAATTACAGATCCCTTCATCATGATACCTTACACAGTCAAAGTAACCCTAACTATCCTGGTCAGATTCAGACTTCAACCATTGAATTTCCAAACCCCTTCACTGCTTAAACTTCTGTGCTTGTCATTCAGTTTGAATTATTGCACAGAAGGCTCAGAAGAGGAGTTGAAGATAAGTCAGCTCCTTGTGTGTGTTCATGGTGACCTGTAGAAATATTTTGGGCTGAGGACTTGCTGAACTTGGTGCTGCAGAGACGGACGCTCGCTCTGTCAACGCCCCATAAGTTACAGGGGAGTCAGGTACATGGAACATTTTCCTGTGTTCCAGGACCTTTTACAGTTGGGTACGCTCCGCTCAGTGCAGCCTTTTTTCGTGCTAGGGGAAGACATATCAATAACCAGAATTGTTTGCAGCCATGCAAGGCATGTTTCAAAGCAGTTGGAAAGTTAACTTTGAAAAGTATTTATTTTTGGTTCTCTGCCTTTTCCTATCATAAGGCTATTGTAGTAAGGCTAACAAAACCCTTCACCTGAAGGACACATTTCCTATAGAAAATATAGAAACCCTACTAATGTTTTGTGCACTGTATGAAGTCTTATTACAGATTCTCTCTATGCCACAGAGTATTAAAACATGATTTTCCACTAATGTATCACAGAGTTTGAACTTAAGGGATCTAGAATACTGAAAAAAAAAAAATCAGTCCTCCATGAAATAAGGAGATAGATAATGATGTAGATTCTGACAACTGCATGGAACTCTGATATAAGACATTTTGTGCAAAAGGGAATTAAGTTTCCCCAGAAATTTAAAAGGAACACACACACAAGAAAAACCCCATAAATGGAAAACTTGAGGGTTCCCCACATACACACACACACTCCCAACATCCTTTTACAAAACTGATCTTCTGTAAAGGCCTTCTGAAAAGAGCAAGGCCATAAACACAATTGTTTTCTGGGCCTTCAGCTGAGGGACTATGTGGATAAACTAATCTCACATGTTATATTTATCTGCACAGCAGCAAACGATGATTTTCTTCTAAAAATGGGGAGAATTCCCTGTGTGCTATAGCAGCGTGCCAGCAAGGGGCAAACAAGGCAGCGCAGCATCCTGCAGAACGCCAGCAGGAGCACTAAGCTCCAAAACTTGGTTGCTAGCTCCTGTAAGACTGGTCTTCCTCACAAAAAAATATCAATCCATTTTTGTTTGCCTCCACTTGAGGTAAAAATCTGAAGTCAGAAGTGAGACTGTGACCACAGTTCTCAGAAGGCAAGTTTGCTCTTCTGATGTCTTTTTATATTCCAGGGTGAAGCAGTATCTTCTAAAAGACTAGAAACCACCCGCCACTGAAGTTGAGCCAGAAGGTCCCAAAGAAGGCTTGTTCAGGAGCCGTGAGACCACCAATGGTTACTACCTCAAAAGATAATAGCAGTAGGATCACACTATGATTTTTGACAGTTTTTCCCCTGTTCTGAACTGCTGTCTAACAAGTTACCTGGTAAAGAAATATCTCTTCTAAAAACCTACGGTATTACACCAGGTGATTGGAGGTTGAAGTAATTGGATTTCATTGTAGGGGCAAAGAACTGCACAATGTTTCAGGTAAATGAAGATGACAGGATGCTGAACAGAGTTACAGTAAACAGCCAGTTTTCCAATCCTATAGCACAAAAAGAAAATCAAAGTTTATTAAGCATCAGAAAAAACACTCAGCACTTCGTTCCTTACCCAGCTTTCAACAAGCAGTTAAAATTCAACTTGCTGTTCCACCTTGCTCTGACAGACTGATGTAGTTTCTAGGTCAGAAACATTAGTTTCAGTATCTAAAGTAGCTACGTGACCATTTTCCTAGCATGCTCAAGCTCACAGTGCATCTCAGTGCACAAACATCTCTGTTTGGGAGCAGGTAGAATAGGAGTCCTATCTCTAACAAACAGTGACAGCAAAGAAGATGGGACAAACCATTTAGAGAGAAGGAAAAACAGAGCTGGAATAAGATGGAGGGAGAAGTACGGGAGAGATCTCTACAAAGGGCACAAAAGGGGCCCCTAGGGAACACACAGGCACTGCCAGGGAGCTGTGAGCCGCTGCTGCCTGCATGACCCCAGGACAAGCACTAAGCAGTTATAGGAAGCACTGCAGGGATGCAATGAGCATAACCCTTTGTCATACGTTAAATCAGTTCCCACGTGTGCATGGTCTCCTGCACTGCAGATGCTGGCCACAGCACCCAGGGACAATGTAGGCATCAAGTCATCTGTTTGTCTAAAGGACAAAATTTTTTTTCAAATGATCATTTACGAACAAATGAAATCTGCTGCTGCTCAGTCTGAATACATCAACATGTAGCCTCTACTTCTTCCCTGCTTTCTCCCATTTTTCATACTTTCCTCCCTTCTTTTCTCTTCCTACTGCTGCTCTCTTTACTGAGCTTGCAAAAATCTACTAGTTAGTTATACTTGTCCAGTCTGGCCTCCCCTAACTGATCGTCGCTCACAATAAAGATGAAAAACATCCCTAGTGTTTGAAGAGGAGAGATTCAAGCTCAGTCATGTGGAAATCACGCAGTATAGCACAGGCTGTCCTGGAAAGTGAAAGATGAAAAAAGAAAAAAGAAAACTAACACCCCACATTTCTCCTGTTGTACCAAGACATTTCCCAAACTCTCATTGACCCAGTGCTGAACAACTTCAATATGCAGCACAGTTACTGGAAGCAACTCTGATCATATGCATTCACACGTTGCACAGCATTCATAATCTCTGAACAGATGCCCTAATGCAAACTCATTTGTCAGCCAGGCATGCGACTTTTCAAATTCTTAGAGACCTTTGAGGAAAGTGTTCAGAGTGTCTCAATGGGCCACAAAGCAGACTGCCCATCAGTATTTTTCATACAGTGATTTGTTAAATATTTTGTTTGTTAAATTAAGACATACTTTTATTGCTGCCATTAAAAAAACCCCACACCAGCACCACAGCCACTGGAGTCTGGCAAAACTGAAGCAAGGCCTTGCAAACGTGCAATTCCGTTGATGTTATGGCAAATGACAAAAGCAGCAAAAGGAACCGTTTACAAGCTTAGTACCCTCAGTGCATGAAACTCAATTCTTGTAATGCAGAGTCAGAAATCTAGTCAATTTGGTAGAGGTTAGATAGTTAACACGACTTATCTCTCAAGAGACCAGTGCAGTGATGGTATCTCAATATCAATTTTTTGAAATCATGAGTCACTCAATGATCTGTAGAACCAGCTGTTGTCATCTTATCAGATAAAGAAGGTTCTGTGAAATACACTTTTAGCTTCTTTTTACTTACATGGGGAAAATACACACAAAATCAGATCAAGCATAGCGGGTCCTTGTCCTTACAGCCTGTCACCATTACTGGCCATTAGCAATTGCTCAGGAAAGAGTACCAGGCCAGGGCATGCCCGTGCCTCTGTACAACAGCCGCCACCAATGTTTGGTGCAAAGACCTTCTGAACAAGTGATGGTCGGTTTTTCCATCATATAAACCTTGACAATCCCCCTCCTTCACAACTGTGAATCCCTTCAGCTATTAGTTTCTATAGTTTCCTGTGGCAAGGAGGCCCACAGCTTAGTGAGCAACTGTCTACAGTGCCACTCAAGTACCTCCTGTGCCTGCATTAGCACAAAAAGGACTTAAGGGTTTTCAGTGCTTCTTAAAAGTCAGATTATCCCTTCAGATGACAAGGTCTTTCTGAAGTCCTGTTTTGCAGACATTGTCATTCTGAATTTACACATTAACAATAATATCTGTTTACATGTACCTTTAGGAACTGTGAATCTGCTGCTAGAGCAACTCTTGGCCTTGCAAAAATGTTCAATGCACAAACATCTATGTCTCCCTTCTGACTTCCAACCCTGATTATCTGCACTTAACCTCCCCAACAACCTCATCAAAAAATCTCATCACCTCAGGCAAGTCAAGATTTATGCAGCATAGCAACTAACACCATTACACATGCAAGAGACATCATACACTACAGCTACACTCACCACTTAACAGTGCCAGGGTAAAAGACCTCTAGCTGTCTTCTCCACTAGATCCAGAGGAAACACTGTGTCAGATGTGATTTAACTTCCTCAGTCTTGTGGCATTGCTGTTTTCTTCCTGAGACATTAAGCAACTGCTAGTGAGAACTCTTATTCTTTAAACTTAAAGGAAGGGGTGTTTTTTTGTGGTTATTGAAGCAGAGGTGGAGGTGGTAAAACAAGCAAACAAATGTTTGGTAGTGTTTGCATGCCTGTGAGGAGTCTTAGTATCTTCACAAGTTTGCTGACAACAACAAGCTG
>NW_010254434.1:0-111262 GCF_000690775.1 Eurypyga helias
AATTGAATTGAATATATATTCCCAAACACTTCATTTTTATCTTCATTTGAGCCGTTTGACCTTTTGATGTCCGCTTCTGGCCCAAGGGTGACATATTACACCTCTTTGCATGCACTGTTAGCATGAAGCATAATGAAGCATGAGAAAACCTGCACTGTGGCTGATGCAAGACTTTACATTTTTTTTGTATCATCAGAAAGAAGGAAAGATATCAAAGTTCACCCCCCTTTCTCTCTCCCTCCCAAACTAAGACCCAGCAGAGCCTATCAAGGACAGCAGATGGCACAGTTTGTCACGCATCGTTCGAAATCTCAGAATCCTCTTCTGCCACAGAGGGAGTAGCACAGGGCTGACTCTTCCAAAGCCTCGGCTGAATTCTTCCCTCTGCACATGTGTGTTTGACACAGCCAAAATAAGCGTTGGGAAGACATAAGGCTCCCCACGGGATGTAGTGCAGAAGTGGGGCTTAGCATCTCAGAAGATCCGTGGTCCTTTGTCACACGGTCGGAACATACGCTATCCCTCTCAGCTTGCAAAGGTGGAATATGTTCTCTCTTCCTCATCCTTTGAGCTTTGCTGCCCATTTTGGACAAAACCTCAAACTTTTTCCTAATGGCTACACGATCTGCTGCTCTTTGCGGTGCTCAGCTAGGTGTGGTTGGGTTGGGAGCTCAGGAGGAAATTCCTCTCTTGTCTTGTACCAGATAAAACACAGATGAAATCTCTGCGCTTTGCTGAGGGTAGGAGCGTGTCATCTGGTCTGACTTCTGCCATGGGAGGCAAAGGTGTGGGAAACCTCGAGCCTGGTTTCTTCCACCAAGGAAGAAGGACTTGGTTCACCACCTTCTCCCCCTTTCTCTGCACCAAAGTCAGTGCCCCCAGCTGCCCACCGCTCCATCCTTGGTGCAGACCCTGTCTCCAAGATCTGTCTCTCTGGTTTCCAGAGCTGTGGAACATGACCACCTCAGGGGTCAGGACTGTGTTAAAGCATAGACACAAAGGGAATGAATCAAGCAGGAGTTCTCTGGGCTCTGGTTTCAACGGTATATGGGCAAGGGCTTCTGAATGCTTTATGGGTGAGCTCTGTGGAGGGCTTCAGTCCTGCTTTTGCATCACAGCAGATGTAAAATCTTGTCTGCAGGCAAGCTCTGTGCGGCCTGAAGCAGTCAGTGGTCTTCTGTATGACACTAGTGATCACTCCATCTGTGAAGTGCTAGCTGGCCTCCTGTGCTTCACATGGGTCGTGTGAGGTTCCCTTGCTGGACAGCTTTTCTCTTAAGGACATGGAAGAGGGTAGGAACCCTTCCTCAGTTCCTGCAAGGTTAGAAATAGGGTTGCACAAGACTCTCTCTGATATTACGATGCACCGTAGCATGACAATGTTCAGTTTTCCTCTGTGTTTCAGTCTGTCCTGCCTCCCTGCTCTACTCCAACTGTTGAAGGACATCTCATTTCCACGGGTGGACACATTTCAGTGTTACAAGTGCTACATGGGACACCAGTACATTAGCACCCTGATTGTTCTTGATCTTCCACAATATTCAGTAGCGTTTAGACTTTGGGCCTCTTTAAACACATGTTCATTGTTTTACTAGTCTACTTGCTTGTGCATACAGGAGAGGAGTTCGTACAGTGGCTGTACTACGCCTTGACTTGTGATTCCAAACCAAGGTAGCCCGAGGTATCCAATTTAACACCTCTTTGCTTACATGGTAACAACATTGTCATAGGATTTCTTGTGCTGTATGTCATGTCAGTAATTGCATTCCTTGTGGGGAGCTCCTGTACATGTCAATAATTTCCTTCTCCCATTACAAGAGAGAAATAAGGCATGCATATTCCTCACACTTGTAATCATAGCACTTGGTGCTCCTTGTACTCCTGTGCTTATATTGCTAAGCAAAGGATCAAACGTGACTTTTTCAACAGAACAGTGTTCTGTCGCATCCCTGCCCAAATGAAGTATCTTCTGGCATCAAAGATAAACTCTAAAATAATTGTTGGCTTATATTTTCTGTCTTTGGTGTGATGTGCTCATCCACTTCATCTCTTTGAGCCAGACCTTCTGGTGCTGTAAACTGCTGTTGCTCTGATATAAGCCAAGGGAGCCACGCTGGTCCGTACCCACTGATATCTGTCCCTTAATGTCAACAGCCAATATACGTATTAAGTCCCTGTCAAATGTAAAGAAAACAGATGGCTCTTGTGTTGGAAATAGCCTCACATCTCATTCCTTTTCTTGGTTTTTGTTTGTTCATTTTCCCTTGTCTGTCTGTGTTCAGCTCCTTCCTTTTCCTCCTCCTGGTGCATGGACCCATGGCCCACACGGCAGAACTGCGTAAGAAGCATTTTGAGTTTTCCGCTCAGGATACCTCAACTTGGTTTCAGTCAGATTAATTAACCCTTCTTTTCCCCCACCACCCTTGCGTTTGGTGCATTATGCAAGAGTAAAGTTTGCCTGGCATAGAATTAGGTTATAAACTGGGCTGCTATTCCAAAACTGAGTTGCTCCCCTGACTTTTGAGGGATCAGGAAGCTCCAGTGTTTACTCACTGGAAAATTTATAATTTTATGGCTCAAATAAAATTAACCTTCATCTTTTAAACTGGCTCTGACCTCCTTCTTCCTCTGCATATGAGCTATATATCAACCCAGATGTTTCTAGACTGGGAAGGAGGAGTTGCAAATGTAACGTGTGTAAAGAATTTTGTGCCAAACAATGCGCCCAGCAGCTTCAGCTGCTGATTTGGTAGGAGTGTCCTCTGCTCTTACTGGCTTGGAGCCCTGCTAATAGAAAGCATCCAATGATGCAGGTGTGAATTGCCGTAGCATTGAGATGAAAACAGTTTGGTGAGATATGCCTAAATTCAGTCTTGATGTAATTTCACTAAAACAGTTAACACTACCCCTGTTTGTCTGGATCTTAGGGCAAGCGGCTCATTTTTGTGCACATGATAATTGCACACTTACATTTGCACTGAGGAGCAGAAACTGCTGCAGAGTCTGAAAAAAACCCATTGACATATGCTAGAGAGAAGGCTTGATCGTCCCCCCAAATAATAATTTCTCAGTGCATGTAAGAAGTTGATTGAGTTGGAAGAAAGCAAGTTAAAGAACTTCTTTGCAGTGGGTAAATTTACTGTGCATAATGTGCCAGGTTTTATCTGTATAAACAGAAATGGATAATTTCAAACTCCCCTAATACTGCTCTGAATTTTGCATCTGAATTAACACTTCAGTGCCACTGCGTGTCTGTGAGTAATTTGGAGTGTTAGTTGGGAGAGAGGCTGTTGCTTTGTGCCACGGAGGCGCGACAAGTGGAGCCCTCCTCCTCTGCTGCCTCCAACTGACTCCAGGTCCTTTTCTGGGGGTGGGGGGACTTTCTGATCCCGGTAGAGTTGACCAGATTGTTGGAAGAGGATCCTCCATGACCGACAAAGATCGGACCAAAGGGCCAGCGGAGGGGGAGATGCCTGAAGACCCCAGCATGATGGGCAGGCTTGGAAAAGTTGAAAAACAGGTATATTGGGTCAGGAGGGGGTTCTTACCAGAGGATGTTCCATGCATTGTGTTGGTTTTTTCTTGCTTTATTTTTCACCAGTGGGATGTTAGCATTCAGGAAGGGAATTAAGAGCTAAGAATATTTTGAAAAAGAAACAAGGTGGATGTTATGAAAGGGAACTAAAGGTCTTAGAATCCTAAGTACTACTTTCAACACAGGCACTTAGGAGTCTCTGTCATATAGTCTTTCTTTCTTGGTGAGTTTACCAAAAGTCTACATTATTTATGAAAATGACACGTTAGTTTCTTTGCCACCATCCTCGGCGTGTTTGAAATGAGTCCATGAGTCTGGCTGCTGTAGCTGCTGGCCTTGTGAAGATGAAAATCATAGAATCACAGGCTGGTTTGGGTGGGAAGGGACCTTAAAGCCCACCCAGTCCACCCCTTGCCCTGGACAGGGACACCTTCCACTAGACCAGGTTGCTCAAAGCCTTATCCAGCCTGGCCTTAAACACTTCCAGGGATGGGGCATCTTCTTAGAGGATAAGGTTGGAATTTGCTTGTACTTGGGTTGTTAATGTGCTTCAACACCGTGCACCGGGTGGCACTGGAACTGTGGTGTTTTGCAGGTACAGTCAATGGAGAAGAAGTTGGACTTCCTAGTGAACATCTACATGCAGCGGATGGGCATCCCACCAACAGAGACGGAGGCTTATTTTGGGTCCAAAGAACCAGACCCAGCACCTCCCTACCACAGCCCCGAAGACAGCAGAGAGCACATTGACAAGAACGGCTGCATCATCAAGATCATCAGGTCCACCAGCTCCATGGGTCAGAAGAACTTCTCTGCCCCACCAGCCCCCACCAACTCATGCCCGCCCTCGACGTCATGCCAGCAGCAGGTCTACCAGCGGCAAAGCCATGGCTCCTCGCCCGTCGGAGACCCCGGCTCACTGGTCCGCATCCCACCTCCACCTTCCCACGAGCGCTCCTTGTCAGCATACAGTGGTGGGCACAGGGCGAGTGCAGAGTACCTGAGGAACGAAGACATTACAACCAAACACCACGAGAGTGCCATGAGAGACAGCGACACGTCCATCTCCATCCCCTCGGTAGATCATGAGGAACTGGAGCGCTCTTTCAGTGGCTTTAGCATCTCCCAGTCCAAAGAGAATTTGGACATCCTTAACAACGGTTGCTATGCAGCCGTGGCCAAAATCAGACCCTACATTGCAGAAGGGGAATCAGACACCGATTCTGATCTCTGCACGCCTTGCGGACCTCCTCCCAGGTCGGCCACGGGCGAGGGACCCTTCAGTGACATGGGCTGGTCAGCCCCCAGGCAGTGAAGCCTTCTTGCAACCGCCAAGCCACGTCCGAGCGCAGGCAGCTGCCCGCTCCAGCTGTCCACGCGCCGAACTTCTCAAGGAGATTGACAGCTAAGGTTTTCCTCCTTCTAGGACATCCTTAGCTGGCAGATACTTTCTTGCAGCTTACTCTGGGGGGTGGAACGAGCAGGTCCAAGCCTGCGTTTGTGGAAGAGGTCACGGTGGTGAGCGAACTGGAGCCATGAAGTCCAGATTTCTTTCATACTCTCTTTCTAAGATCATTAGGTGAAATTATTACATGGTGCAGGGTAGGCAATTTGCATTTCTTGGGAATCTTCAGAAGTGCAGGGCAGGAATAAATCACCCGGCCAGGGCTTTTGGAGGTCACAGTAACTGGTGGCTGATAAGGGTAGGAATTGCCACATCATGGCACTGGTGATTACACCTTTAGGTATCTTAAAGTTGTGGAATGAACACATGTCTGTTTCTGGCTTAGATTTCAGGACACAGGTAATTACGGGGGGGTTGTTAACTCTGTGGTTCCTCATTAACTGTCAGGAAGGTGGCATAATTCCAATATAATACATGGAAATGTTGCATAGGTCCCTGGAGGAGAGGGATGGTTGCTGGAATATTTGCATGAACAGAAGACATGGCATCAAAGTGGGACAGGTTAGGATATTGCTCTGAACCAGGATGGTTGGGAAATTATCCCATCTTAGGAAATTGAAAAACTCAGAAATATGAGCTTGAGTGCAAGAAGAGAGTCAACCCAGAGGGCAGGGAAATGAGACAGGGGAGGAGGACAAGAGACAATGAGGCTGCAATTTTAAGTTTGAAACCATGTATTATATTTAATTATTTCTCCTCCTGTTGACAACGGACCCAGAGGTGCTTTGGAAGCAAAGGCAAACCAAAGGCAGTCCCTCTGGAGGGCTCTCACGGTGTGTAGCCATTCCCGTGGCCAGCAGTGCTGTTGTGGGGGCACAGCCACCAGGCCAAAGGGAGAGAGGGTGGATCTGCAGGATGCTGTGGTCCCCGCATTGCTGCGAGTTCAGTGCTGAGCTCCGTCCTTTTGAAGCCCTGTTGGTCAGTGGGCACTTTTCTTACAGTTTGCATTGTGCCTGAACACTTTTGCACACACGATGTCCCATGGAAATCGTCCCTTTCTTCTTCTGCCCTGCCAAGAATCTCACACCCACGTTCTCGGGACATCTTTTGGTTTTGTTTGGATCCCTCAAGCTGAGTTAAGAGGTGCTTCTTGGTTTCTTCGTGGTCTTTCAGAAGCCTCTTACCTGTGCTTGCCCGGAAGTTGTGCCAATCCAGTCTGCCCCATCCTGTTGTTGTTGAGGGACTTTCTCTTGGAAAGACCATTGTGTCGTTACTGGGAACCTCAGCAGCACGTTCAGCTGGGGGAAGGCGAGGGGAAAAGTGATGCTCCAAGTTTCTTTTGGGACCAAAGCAAGGTCACAAAGTGATCCTTTATGTGGATAAGTTGGGTTTGGGGTTTTTTTTGCAAGGGGGTGGATCAGGAAAAATGTGTTTGGGATCCATCTCCAGGGCTGGGACACCGTGGCCGGCATTGTGCCTCTGAACCCTCCCATGTGTCTGTAGCCCAAGTCCCGTGCGGGTTTTCTGCTGGGGCTGCGTCTGTGATTTCAAACCCTGTCTCTCCACATTTGCTCTGTGTCGTATCAAGAGCCCATTAAGGATATTTAGGTGGCAACTTCATTTCTGTGTGGCCTTTGAGAGGTTGAACATGGACTTGTTTGGAGTGAAGGGACAATCACAGCCTTTTCCTCTCCTCTTGTTTGCTTGACCAGAGGCAGCAACCAGGGGAGACCCAGGACTGTTTTGGCCTTCGGGAAGATGTGGGTGCAGTCTGACAGCTCGCAGACAGGAAATAAAACCATCCTTGTGCTAGTGCTCAGGACCAACATGCAGGTCTTCACATGGGATTGAGGAGTGGGGAAGGGCTCTGCACAATTTTTCCTGCCATTTTTCACCATTCAGGAGGGGAAAACATTTTGCTTAGAGGGAGCTGAAGCTTCCAGCCGTGCTGGTTCCTTTCTCTCCCATTTGATCTGTTTTTTTATGACCTCCTGCACTTTTTCCCTCTCTGCTTGTGCTCCCAAACTCCTTTTGGCTCCAGATTTTCCCGTGCAAAGTGAACCCAGTGATGCCCTTGGCTTCCACACAGAGAAATCTTTGGATGCAGAATGGCTGCAAATTGTGCAGATTTGCCCCTGGCATGTTGCAAAATGAGACGCCTTCTGGTGGAGCACAAAACATCCACAGGTCCCAAATCAGACCTGGTGACGTGTGTTTTCTAGTGACCACAAGAACGGAAATTGCGTTGGGTGAGGCAAAATTCAACATGGCTCCAGCCAGCTGCTCGCTGCAAATGCTGTCCAAGTCTGAGATAACAAAGATTTATTATCCTATTTGTTTGCAATTACTTTTCGAGGCCTGCTGGAAATTTGGCACAGAAGGGTATGACATAGAGGCAGGAACTCCAGATGAGGATGATGTCATGTGATCCTGTTTCAGCACAGGTACATGACTGGTCTTTCATACAGGAAGAAAAGTCTTCAAGGCACAATTTTTGTGGGATGTAATCACACAATTTTCATCATGTCCTAATTTTGATGCCCTATTGGCTCAATTTTGAATGTCCATTTCCTATTTCTTGCAAAATCCCGTTCTCCTGCCCAGATGATGTTACACACCCTTGAAAGCAGATGCTGCCAGCGTGTCCCGAGGAGATGCAGTTCCACTGCGTCCTCCGAGTATTCCACAGGCTGAAATCTGAGAGTCTTACCTCCTTTAGGGACGGCATGGGGCCAATTGTATTTTCCCTCTTTATAAACTTTCTTTCCCTCTTTATAAACTACCCCAGAGTTTATAAAGACCCTCTGACTTTAAAAGGTGTTGGATTAGTCCCACAATCACTGATTACAGAAAACTGGTTTTATATACGTGCAGCACAGATTGTATCTTGCTGCCACAGAGTACGCACATTTTTTTTTTTTTAGAAGGTATAAGAGGTATTCCCCCTTTATCTGTGACATCATTTCAAAAAAATACTGACACATGCCTCCATCCACAACCATGCCATAAATCATCACTTCTCATTCATCCAGGCAAAAAGATGGATTTTTGGTTAACCTACACCAAAATTAACTCCAAATAATGCTCCTTATTTCCATGAAGTTGTTTATGGCTGCATAAATAAAACCAGAACCTGCTTATTGACATAAATAATTTCCTAAATCATAGTCTAATGCTCCCTGCAAATTCTTTACTTTCAATCCCTCAATTCCCCCATGCCTGTGTCACAACACCGGGTGATAATCTCCCACTAGAGTCTTAACCACTAGATTAAAAGAAAATAAATCGGTTTTGTTTTGCTAATAAGGCAGTCCCAATGATAAAGACCTTTAAGAGGATGGACAGGCAAACTCTGTCCCTCTGCTGAGCCACTCCTGGGCTGGTCTTTGCTCCCTTGTTCCTCCCAAGGCTGGTTCTGTATTGTTTGGAGGACAGAAACAAGTTTTAGCTAATGCCAAGTGTGGACAGAGGAGACCAAGGAGAGCTGAAGAAGAGGTGAAAGCCAAAATTCCAGCAGGCCATCTTGACTGGCTCCGGGGGCCCGTGCCCAGGTGCGGTTGTGTGCACAGAGCCTGTTTTCCAGGAACATCTGTGCTGAATGTGAAGCCATGGCCTTGGACCAGAGCCTGGGATCTGGTCTCCAAGAAACCTTTGGACACTTTTTTTCCAGAATCTGCGTCTAGGTCTGGAAAAAGATACTGCAAATGGTCCTGCCTGTGGGATGGAGCAATCCCTGAGGCTGGGACCTGAAGCCACAGTCAGTTTTTGGGTGCTTCTGGTCTAGGCAGGAGTTCAAGTTGTCCAAGGAGTTCATGTCTCCAAGCAGGATGTGTCTGGAGATGCCGCAATCTCTGTGCAGGTGGCCTTTCAGAACGTGACCCCGAGACAGGAACAGAGCACTAGCCGTAAGTCAAATTTCCCAATATTTGGGAAGGGACTTTAGTGTTACTCAAGTGCAGATTTTGTATGTGAATTTCCTTGTTGACTCATTTTCTTATTAATGATTTTTAAAACAAAAATGTCAAGGAACTCACTGAAAACAAACCTCTTGTCCAGCTTCAAAAGCCATTATATTTCTTTAGACAGACTATGTGATAGATCAGATTTTCTAAAAATGTATTTTGTTTCAAATGCTGCTTAATAGCAGATAAATTCTGCAGGGTCATTGTTATTTACAGATAAATAGGTATATTTTTACATTTTTAATTGATTCTTAAGATTTTAAATTGTGTGAATTTTTAGGACAAGTTTATATAATCTACCTGAGAATCCAGAGCATCCCCTCAGATACAGATGCTCCCCTTCCTGTTATCAAGAAAAGAAAAACACATTTACTCATGTTTTTCTCAAGAGGGAGCTACTGCAAACCTCATTTCCCTTATAGCCTCAGGCCACTATGGTCACAGCAACATTATTGCTAAACCCAAAATGTATATCAAAAGAGAAACTGAAATTCCTAAGGAATTTCCCCAAGAGTTATCCCATATGAAGACCCTTAGCAGTGAGTATTTTATTGGGAATGTTAAAAAAGCCTGGAGCAGGATAAGGATTTCTGTTTCTCCATCCATGCTCGTGTGAACCCTCAGGTTGAGCGAGCACTGAGCCTCCATCCCTTTCTTCCCAGCACACCTGTGGTCCTCCAACCCATGCCCGCCCACCCGCATCCTCTCTCACCCGCTCTCCATCATGGGTCAGCACCTTCTGTTTTCATCAGCTTCCTTTTTGTGAAACAGAAACAAGGAAATCAGATACAAAAGCTCCTTCACCTGCAAGTAACATTGAGGCTGCGATGCGGAGGGCCGTGGCACGGGGTTGAGGGCAGCAGCCCCCTCCGAGCCCCGCGTGGGTCGCTGCTGCTCAGTGGTGTAATAGCAAACTCTTGCTTTTAGCACACAAACACCCCAACTTTCTTGCGTCACAGAGTAAAATCTGCTTAGAGCACGGGTGTGGGTTCATTGGTTTTTTAACAGTAACAATAGGGGTTTTTTTAATAATAAGGATAATAATAATGCATAGGAATCTTCTTTAGTATATCTTAGTGTTTGATGCCCCAGTGACACAATACTGCTTGCCTTATATTAGTGTCTAGAGGGAGAGGGATTACAGATGTTTTTGATACACTATTAATCACGCTTATAATTTAGGTAGCAGCAAGGAGCGGCTGCTGCAGGAGGAGCAGCTTGGTCCTTTTTAACCTATGAATGTGCTTTCTGGACTATCTCACTGACTGTACTCTCAATTTTTGCCTGCTACTGCATGCAGCCTGAGATGAGTAGACAGCAATATGCTCCAGCTGTATCTGCACTCCCAGATTGCTGTAGTACCTGACGAGGTAACATTGCCAAAAACATCATTTTGGGGAGAAGTCGTCCTCCCGGTGACCTGTCAGGTAGGGTGCTGCGGTGCTTCTGTAGGTAACACTGATATACCGAGTGTCTGTCGTGCTGCGACTGATCATTGCCCCGTCCCCCTGATACAGCATGCACAAACTCCACTTCTACTGCTTGTAACTAAGGGGTAAAAAATCCACGTTTCTACCTGTGGTTCCTTGAAACGTGAATATGGGAAGGAAGAAATGGGAATTGCGCTGGCTGTGTATAACCACCTCCTTTCCATTCAGCTGCCTCTGAAGAAGAGCATCCCCCATACCCCCCCATGAGGGTTTGGAGGAGCAGGCAGAACAAGGCAGACAGTTCCAAGGATGGAGGCCTGGCTTTCTTTTAGGAGATGCCATTTGAACCCGTAGGTGTGGGACTTGCCATGTGTCTGTTTTAATTCCCATAGAATTCTCTTGCCTGCATCCGGCTCTGGTGTGCATGTGTGTTTGTGCCTGCAGCCCAGCCCGAGGGGCTGGGGGGAATGTGACTTCCAAACTTTGAAAACTGCTCTTTGGAAATTTCATAAGGCCTTGGGGGTCTCAGGGACCCTGCAGCTGTGCCATATCCATTCCTTGCAGAAGCATCTCTTACTCTCCTTACGGAGAGGCACTGAACTACCTTCCTGTCTCCATATGCGTTTTCCCGCAGTTCTCCCTGCTGTAATATCAGACTGTCACGAGGCCTTCGGGGTTTGCCCACCTTGCTGGTGTTTGCAGTCTCTTGTCTTCGCACTGCTGCCATGATCCAGTTTGACACTGGTCCCATATCCTCACCTGCCTTGTCCGGACTGTACACAAGTGAAGGTGTAATGCCAGCACCCTGCTCTGAGACTTGCTTTTGGCCCTGTATCACTAGATGCACCAGAGAGCCTTCATGTTTTGTTCACATGGCAGTTTTGCTTTTTATTGGCAATTTTGCTTCCTCATTGAGCCACTGTGGCCTCAACACATCCCTGGTTTGTTCCGCTGGAGCCTTCCAGCGCAGGGATGCAGTCTCTGTCTCTGTACAGCACCCTGTAAGGATTTGTCCCCTTGGCTGAAACGGGGATGGGGGTTTGGTTTGGGTTTTCTTGTCAAGCTGAACATCTCGGAGAGGACCTTACAGACTCTTAGCAGTGTGGATGCTTTTGCTCCCTGAAGCAAGAGCTGCTTTCAAGACCCCAGTCCCTTTCAGCGATCCACGCGTGTGGCTTGGCATGCCAGGCTCCGGCTCAATAATGGGGAGAAAGGCAGAGCAGCAGGGCCAAGCTGTGCTATTTCCAAAGCTGCCAGTGAATCTGGAAGCATCTCACCCTCTCCTGATTCCTGTAAATACAGCCTCGGATGAATTGTTCAAGCGGCATCTGTTTGCCTAGTTCTGAGAAACTTGAGCTAACCACAAAGCTTCCAAATCTCAGTGCCAAGCTCAGGCTAGATTTCACCTGCAGTTATGCCTATAATTGTAGGGCAGGTTTAATGGTTTCAGGTAGAAGCCATGCCAAAAATCTCCAGTTTGGATGGTTCTGACCCAAAACCAAGGCTGAATGTCGTGCTGCTGGTGAAGCCTCCCCTGGAATTTCAGCTCCATTTGACACTGATGACTGTGGACCTGAGGAGATGCTCTCTCCCTCCTGCTCCACAAAAGAAAAGGTTGGCAGAAACCTTGCAAGCCAAGATGAAAAAATGTTTCCTTATTTTAGCATGCCATGGGCACCTCCCATTGAAAGTAGAAGCAGCATTTCACAGTAATCCCTTCAGCCTGACCAACACAGTGGCCATGACCCGGTGTTTCACCTACGCAGTGATGCTCGTGAAAGGGATTGATTACAGATGTGCATGTAGAGGTCTCAGCTCTTTAGGATCTCTGTAGACGCCTTGCTGATGACCTGAGGAGAAGTCATCAAAGCTGGTGACAGGTTTTTTCTGTCCTGCCTGGCTATTCACACTGGTCCAGCATCTTCCCTGGAGCTGAAGATATCCCATGCACCTATAAGCAGGCAGGATGGGGATCCTTCTGTGATGGCTACTCTTCCCCATCACCTAAACCCAAACCCTAAACTTTGAAGTTTCTTCACTTTTTCTCAAAAAATTCACACACAGGGTAGAGAATTTGAGACTTTCAGGAATACTGAGCCAAAACAAGTTATAGCTGATAAATGAGATAGATTTTGTTATTTTAAATCAAGAGCAGATTTTAAACATAGTTACAGTTGCTGCGTGGTATAGCAAATGCTTTAGGAGATTCAATAAATTATTCTTATAAATATTTTATTCTTTTATCAGTAATTCGTATGGGTGGGCGCTGCTGTTCTTATACAGCAACGCTCCACACACTAAAACTATATTCCTGTTTCTCCAGTATAGGCATTGTATTTATGAAACTTATCTTGCGTACTGTCACTTCGGCACACTATCCACATGTACTGCACACAGATTGCACATTACACGCCAAATGCTGGTAGGGATCACTACATGTAAGAAGCGGATGTGCATTGAACAGACACCAAACAAAGTCTTAACCTGCCTAGTTGGTGATGTGACTCAACATAACTGGGAAAAGAGAAAAATGCAGATCCTGTTTTGTTAAGAAACACACTGAATTCCAATGTTTCTTTGAACAGATTTTACCAGGAAGCTAAAATAAGTGAGATTGCCTCTGCAATGTTACTTAAAAGAATACCTGAACAAAGCAGACACACAGCCCGAAAATACGTCACAACCACTGTATTTCTATATATTCTTCATTGCTGTTCATCTGAACTGTAAATTCTGTACAGATTGAATGAAGTTCACAGTTTATCTTTGTCATAACCTGCAAGATAAAAGGACAACACAACTTTGGCTGCAAAAGCGTGTGCGTGTTGTTGGCGTACACGCGTGTACGTATTGCTCTGTGTGCGTGCGTACACAAACACGTGCACACGCACGCTTTCAAACAGATAAAGCTGCATCTGAGGTGCACAGGGGAAAAATCAGTTCTTTGTTTGGAGGTGGGAGAGTGGGTAAAACCAAAACAAAAGACCATTTCAATAGTATCTTTCTATCAAAAAAGAGGATTTGATTTTATATGATTCTATGATTTGCAAAGGGGATTGATGTGTAACTGCCATTCCAAGGAGAAATCCCACTCTGAAGGCAGCATGGGCCGTGCAGCAGAGTGATGCAGTTGCTTTAAATTAGAATTTCTTCGATTTCCTTTCAAACAGAAGCATATAGCGGCCAGTGCCAATTCCAAGTCCAAACCAAAAAGCTCTTTCCTGGGATGTGTGGCCAAACAGTTGTCCGAGGCCATTGGAGAGCCATAGGGAAAGGCTGTGACAGGGTGACCCTGACAGCAGCAGTGCTGGCTGATGGGCAGTGCCACAGTCTCCTGCAAACCTGGCATCACCCCAGGATGGGCTACTGCCCCAGCAGAGCATCCTGCTGCCCTGGGGCCCTGCTCTAAACTTTGCCTACATAGTTAAAAAGCCCCTAGTTAAGAAACGTTTAAGAAAAGAGTCATCAAAATCCTATTTTTGATCTTAGAGTTATGGAAGAAATTACAAATCAATAAATGATTTTCCAAGCAGGTCAGTCCACAGAATCCAATTGCCCCTATACAGAGATTTCACCAACCTCATCAAATGAATCATCCTCTAGGATTTAATTTTGCCCATATTTTCACAGAGATACGATCTATATTGGGTAGAACTTACCCTTCAGTGCTTAAAGTAAATAAACAAAGGCATGAAGAGCTAACATGTCCAGTTAAATACAGCTGGATGCCATTAAAAAAAACCAGTAATCAGATTTTTGCGCTCGCCTAAAATTAATTTTTAGGCCCAAAGTTACCAGCTGTAAGAGCCGTTCAGTCCCAAAGATGTTTCTAAGCAAAGGGTACATCCATTGTTGGAGTATGTTGCTGTTTTCAGAGACACCTAGAAGCTATCACGGTTTATAACAGCATCTGGCTCATTTGGCCTTAACTAGGCGAAAAACGGTCCATGCATTTGTCCTGACGGTGAGCAAAAAGGTGAATTTCACGCGGGGACGGGCCGTTCTGGCTTGGCGCGAGTGCGGGTGCTGCACGCCCTCGCCTCCCGCTCGTGAAAAACCCGGGGCTCCGCTGAGCATGAAAGTTTGGTTGTCCTTTAGAAAGCAAAGACAGCTGCTGCTTTGCTTCCTTTAATTTGCTCTGTTGCCTTGGCTTTTTTGCACTTCTGTTTCATCTCCAAAGAATCTCTCATAATGCCTTTGGTACTTATGTACAATTTTAAAACATTTTGTATGTGCTGAACGGTGCACACTTTCTCTTGTAAAATAGCAATCGGACTTCTTTTTTTTTGGTGAATGTGTAATTTCCTCTGTACACTTCAATCATGACTTTGTGCAATGTACATTTTACAGGGACAGATGCCAAGGGAATGACCCGTAGTTTTCTAAGGGAATAGCTAGGCGCCGAACGACACAGTCACAGATGGTTTGACATTAGCACCGTGGAAGAGCGACGTAGCCCAGACTTACACCGAAGCGTTGAGCATGATACAGCATGTACCTTCACATGAATGACTGTGGCAGCTGCAAAACTGTGTGCGTGAGATACTAAAAACAACAGCGACGGTTGCAATCGGAAGGGAAATGGAGGAAAATTAAATAATCACAATCATTAATTTAAGCCTCAAAGCATCAGAATGGAAAATTTGCATTCAGTAAAAATACCAGAGATTTAACCTTCATGAGATGAAATACACATTTATTTTTCTTTGCACTTCTGTTCACTTCGTTTGTTTATTTCTGGTGATTTCTTGGTGCCCTGGGGACATATTTAATGGCTGATGAAGAGGAGTGAGATGATAACTGAGGGCCTGACCCTACCTGGCCTAACTTTCCCATCTCCCTTTCTTATTTCTTACCTTAGACAATATTTTTCTTTCTGATGTGTAAAATCAAGCTCAGAAATCTCAAGTGCCCTCAGGTGCAAGGACACTGTCCCTTCAGAGTCCTTTAATAATACTGATTTTCTTAAGGTTAGACATCAACCTCATCCTGACCAAGTATTGTTACCGAAGCTCTTCACCCCCCCATGCCAGATCCTTGTCACAGTGCTAAAAATTGAGGCAGGTGTCATCAAAATGGGCTCAGAGCCAAGGAATGGCACTGGAAAGGGACCTTTACATGTCCCACAAGTTATCTTGCTTACCAGGCATCAGACCAAAATTAAGGAAGTGTGTGCTGGATTTTGGAGAGCTCTCTAGGAGCAAAGCGGATGGACTGAGTGTTCCCCATAGCGAGGTTGGCTGATGATAACAGCAGTTTCATTTTGCAAGTGAAAAGGAAAAAAATATAAAGTCAGCCTTCCACGTTGATATTTTTTCCAGAAAGATGAGGTACGAGAATCTAGATGAACCAGTGCCTGGATTTTGAAAAGGCTGCCAGTCATTTGGACAAGGCGGTGGAAGAGGCTTGGCAGGATAAACAGTTTGCTTCAGGCACAGCAGCCCCCGGCTTGTACTTGGCTCGAAGCCTTCAGCCTCCCATCCTCCCCAAAGCTATTAAAGAAGGCCAGGTGCGAGCGTTTCCCAATGGATACAGCACATTAAGGTGTGCTTAAATAACATCGTTATATTTTATCTCATTATGTTTCACACCAGTGAGAAGCAGGAAAATTCTCAGCTTGCTAAAAACCACATTCCCCTGCCATCTGAACAGGCTCGTGCGTTGGCGTGTGCTGCATCCAAATGCCGTCCTGCAGATGCCCCTGCCACCCAAACAGGGATGCTGGTGGAGCCAGACCTGGTTCCTGCTGCCCGCAGACCCGGAGCCCTTGCTCACACGTTCACCAAGCCAACAGGCAGGAGCACGCAGGAGGAGGCACTGCTGTTACTTGGCAATTGGCCTCCAGTGCCTTGATAGTCTGGTCCAGAAGAAAAATCAGGACCCTTTTCCCCGCAGTGGCAAATATCCCTTTTTGTGGAGCAAAAGTAAGTGCTGGAGCCTTAGAAGAAATTCCTTTGAATACAAACCATCCAAATTCCTTAGGATTGCAATTGCCCTGGCTATCATAGGAACATATCTACCTGGTCTTCTCACAGTTAAATCTCCTCAAGGGAAAATTATATTTATTTAGGTATCAGGGATATTTTACCCTCAGTGCTTTTTACCTCGTGGTCTATCAGGATGCCAGGAGCTGCGATAACACGACGACATCGCGGTGACTCGGGGACTCTCCCAGGCAAGTTCACAGCCCGCTGACTCACTGAGCAAAAGCAGCCGGTTTAAGAAGTTAAGCAAAAGTTGTTTTCCTAAATGAGCACGGTTATTTGGGATTGCACGTGCAGTGACAGGGTATAAACTCTGCCCAGCTCTTTTCCTAAGCAGGATACCAACCTGGGTATTCCTGTGCCTGGTTTGCTAATTAAATCATATACTATCCTTGAAAATTAAAGAAACATTTCTTCCTTATTCACTGGAGGAGTAAGCAGGAGTCATCCCGAGAGGATGACTCAGATTGTAAAATCCGAGTCCTAATTTTGGGCACTCACATTAAGACAGCTGGAACTTCTCTGCCCAAGGTAAAAAATAAAAAAATAAAATAAAAAAAAAAGAAACCCAAACAACAAAAAAACCCACACACAAAAACCAACCCAACTCTGGTATTTGGTGCCACCAACACACCAGACCCCAGCATTTGGTTTTCCAGCCCTGGGTGAGCAGAGACCTTTTACCTTTCCGAAACAGTGCAGTAACTCAGTGACAGCTCCATGACTGAAACCTCCCTGATCCATGTAACCTGCTCCAGCACTGCCCTGGGGTATCATTTACCCTTATCACGTTCTTGGCAGCTCTCTCCTGCTTCCATCAACAGTAACCTAATGGTGGGGTTGGTTCTTTTTCCCCCCTCTGCCACTCATCAGCACTGATAGGAAGTTTTTGTTGATCTGGCATTTTTAAAAATTTTTGTAGCTTTCTGCTCAATTCCTTTTTAATCATAAAAAAACAATCCATAGGTTGGGGGTGGGTTGTCCACGCCAAGATACAAACATCGTCTCTGGGTCTTTTCAGGTCCTGATTTCTTCTTTAGAAGACAAATACTAAAATGTGATTTTTATTCTTTGCCTTCTGACTCAGCTGAGGCTTTTACTTAAATCAGAGCATGAAGGAGCCAGTGAATATAAATCAATTAAGACATTTTAAATTAAGTAGTTAAACCAAAGGTCAGCACACACCGAGGCATGATAGATTAACTGGGAGGGCTGGTGCCCCATGTAATCCCAGCTCCCTCCTATGTACAAACAGGGCTTCACTGGAGCAACACAAGGAGGCAAGTTTTCCTTGGGTGGGAAGGGTTTAAAACAGTAAATACAAAAGTCATCTCAGATGAAACAGCTCCTGCCCAGTAGGGACATGACAAGGATACCTCCGGATCTCCCTCTCCCGGTGAGCCAGGCAGTGGTACCCCATCAAAACCACCCGCACTAACTATCCCGAGCAGCACGTTTGCATTGCGAGGGGCTGGGAGCTGAAATTTCCCCTCCAGTCCATCCCGCAGGGAAGTCAGAGCCTGTCCTCAGGAGGAGGAAGGCGTGCAGCCCACCACGGAGCCTGGACCCTAGATGGCAGAGTGAACACGCTGCCGAGCATCGTGCTGGAAACCCAACCGCTGCTGCAGAGCATCCCCTAAACGGGAGCAGAGTAACTTACTCCCTTTTCCAGCCCAACTTCTGGGTCCTTCAGGATCCAGAAAGCCACCTAGGTACTATTATTTAAGCACCAACTGGCCAAATACAGTGCAGTGTTGGGGGAACCCCAGGGCAGCACCCCTTTTAACCATCAGCCTCTGGGGAGAAGCAGGAGATCGCTCCCAGCTCCTCACAACCCCAGGTGCTCACAACCCCAACTCAGCACTGCAAAGCACCTGGATTTAATTTCTCCTAAATAAGGGAGGAGCACAGGCAACATCTCTGGTCTGCCCTGGTTTTAGGAGGTCTCGCCTTTGTTGTTTGTAGAGTGGACACAGCATTGTTGGCAGAAAAATGAAGGGATTTAGTGAGACGGGTTTCCTAAATGGAGCAAAACACGTATTCTTGTAGCACGTGGAGCATTCTGCGAAGTGTGCAACGCTGCCGGGTGGGCAACTACTGAAGACTCAAGTATTGATGTTTCCTGGCCTCTTACCCTTCAAGCTAAGCAAGGTAGGAGAAGAAAAACAGTTTGGTTTTATTCCATGATTTATTGATGGCATTGAATATATTATTCAAAGCTTCTTTCTCATCTGGGGGCTGCAGGGTTTCCGGTTCAACATGGCAGGAAAGGCTGGGGGGAGGGAGATCCTGGCTTGTCCCCACCAGCTGAGTTTCCTACCTGGTTTTGCTGTGGGATGCCCCTGATTGTGCTGCAGCCCCCATAGGTACAGCAGGATCCCCATCAGTGAACCGGGGACTGGGGTCTGGGGTATGCGAAGGGTGCAGGGGCAGCTCAGCCACATCACTCTGGGTATTTCCCAGTTAAAATAAGCACTTTCTTAATTAATCTCCTGTGGAAGGGCATCCATGACCCTCTCCCCAGCAGAGGGTGCAGGAGCTTTATTTCCAGAGTCGATAGTGCTTCATTTGGTTGATTTGGGATATTAATTAGTGTGGTGGTGATCTGGTCCTGCCTTCTTTTGCTTGCATTATGTCGTGCAGGGTACAGGGGCCGTGCTCATCTCATCTGCACCCAAAGACTTGTGTCTTGTAAAAAAAGGGACTAAGTTCCCACCTAGATTCAGTTTCTTTCAGAGGGAGGAAAAAGCGTACTGCTTTTCCCCGTCTTGCATTATTGCTTGCTTTCCTGTGTCGAGCAGTGCTGTTTAGCTAATGGACATAGAGCTCTTGGAAGGTGTGTGGCGCTTTGTAAAGTCTTGGTATGATTACTCTGCATTAGTCATAAAAGTCAGTGGTGCAATTCATCTTCCGCTACAGCGTGGAAGCCTTCGGGATCAGCCGGAGAGCTGATTTACTCCATCCCTCCTTAATGGAGGAGGGTTGGGAGTCTGAAGCTGCTCTTTGAAGGAAATGTGATGGATATTGATAGGGTGTTTGACAGAGAAATGGGATGGCTGAGAGAATAATAGGGATGGGGTTTTTTGCAAATCAAATTTCTGCAGGTTTCTAGGGTACAAAGTGGGCAAGATGGTTTTATCTGAAATGCAAGAGAAACTGTTTTAATGGGATGGAGTTTTGTAAAGGTGGGAATAAATACCACTGGTTCTGCAGGAATATGAGCACTTCAGCAATCCCATTTCCCTTCTTCATCTCAGCCAGCCTCCTCCGACGGCAGTGTGCACTTGCACCAGGCACAGGGACACACAGGGATGTGGGGAAGGCTCCTACTGCCACCCAGCAGCTGAGGCTTATCTTGGAGAGGGGAGGAAAAAGCCAACCATTGGATTGCTAACACAAAATTCAGAAGCATTTGGGAGTTTTATCTGCCACATTATGGAGTTTTTTTAAAGAGTAGATCTTAAATAGGCTCTTCACCGCATTGCCTGCAAAACAGGAATATTGACCAAACTGGCTGAATCTCAAAACTGCTCCTCATACAGGTAAATGGGAGGAGAAGGAAAAAAACAAGAACCTTTCCCTTTCATTTCCAAGATTTACAGTACCCAGAAACTGCCTCTTGCAGCTGATGTGATGAAAGCTCAGTCCTCTGCTGAGCTGGGAGAAAATTCCTTTGAAATGTCAGGGAATGGATGTGCCAGGTGCTGAGCTTTATTTGCCAGTCACCCTCCTGCTGTACTGGGAAGAAAGGAAGGACGCTGAAAGGAAGGAGGTGGCTGAAGAATGAAAGAGAAGCCAGCCTTGGCCTGCGATGATAAATCCTGCTCCCTAATAAAACATTGCTGGGGAGCATCATGTTCTTGCCCTGCTTCCAAGCAGATAAGGTTTGCTTCCCAAAGTCTGTTTTCTCTTTCAATCCTCACAGATATTGATCTGTGTAAAAATGGATTTTAGAAAAAGGAAGGGAGAAAACAGCCCCATGACCTTCACATTTATTTAACGTTTGGAATCGCTTGAAAAATATCTTGATTTTAGCCTCGCGTTTTTCTCCGGCTGCTCTGTAGCAGAAAGGCAGGGCAGCTGACGTAGGGAGGAGGGCAACATGAGCAGCAGGTCGTGCTGCTGTACTCCGAAGGCGTGCAGCGCCTTCTTTGCCCTGTTCAACCCTTTGGATGAGGAGTTCAGATCACTGGTTTTGTCTTAATGTGGGTCTCAGTTCTGGGTGCAGAACCATTGGAGCTGCTCACATTTTAGGAGCTGATGAGGCCCCCCGTTATCCCTGCCCAAATCCATTCCTCTAATGCACATCATGTGGGATGCCCATGGAGCCACACCGCTGGGCTTTGCCAGGGACACTCTCCAGTGCCGCATGTGGCTTGTGGGACAGCAACAAAGATGCTCCCAAGCACTGCTTATGTTGAAAACACATAATAGTTTGATAGTAAAAGAGGGTAGATTTAGACTAGATATAAGGACGAAATTTTTCATCATGAGGGTGGTGAAACTCTGGAATTTTATGATTCCATGCTCCCACTAAGTAAACCAGATACATCCTTCGTAGACAGTGGTACATGAAGAGCATCACAAGACACATGTATGGAGCGGTGATCTAGTGACTGTGGCTGAGCATAAACAGAGTTTGTGGGCTCCTACAGCGAAGGTGTCTGATACAGCCAGTGCCCACTGAAGCAGTGCACAGACTCCTGCTCACCTGATTTGGGAATAAACAGTCTTAAAACTTCTCTGGTTATGGATGTTCTATTAAAGTGCAGCCACAGAAATTTCCAGGCATCTCATACATGTGGTGGATGATGAGGTTAGCATTAGGTTTCTGGAAGTTCATGAGTCCTTTTTGTGCAAGGCATTATTTGTGCTAAGAAGGAGAAAAAAAAAAAAAGAGCTATTGCTGCAGAGGAAACAAGAGATTCTGTTCTCTTGCCCCTGGCTAAAGTGCCTTTAGAAATGTTGGCCAAATAGAAGAAAAAACCCCAAGCTTTGCTTTTCACAGGCAGGTGGGCAGACATCCGGAGGGCTTGCAAAGAAAGCCTCGAACTGACTCGTGACCTCCCCCTCCAAGGCACAGAGACTTTTCCCCTTGGCCGGGGGTTGTTACAAGCAGCTGATTTCTTTGCAAGGGCTTTTAAAAGCATTTAATGAGTTGCCTGTTCAGAAATCAAAATCCAGTGGTACAGCATCACAGCCTGCTCTTCACCTCTGAAGGATTGCCATCTCTCGTGTATCATGTCCCTCTCTGGAGCAGTGAAGGAGGGCATGGAAAAGAAATAAATATCCTAAATATCTGCTAGTCCTAGTAGCCACCAGCTGGATGCACAGTCGAGCAAGCTTTCCTTGCAGTCTACACAGGGACAGCTGCTGAAAGAAATATTTTGCTGGAGACACTCTCATTAATTCCCCGTGTAGACAAGACTCAGAGAAACTCTGATAGCTTCTTCAGATGTTGAGAGCTCCAGTTTCATGTCTGTAGAGGCGCAGAGCCCTGGCCGAGCCCTGTCGTGCTGCTACTTGCTGAGAGAATTAAGAGTCTGCGCTTATCATGGGCACACAAAACAAGTGTTATCTCTGTAATTAGACTGTTAAACCACGGCACAAGCTACAATTTCTCATGATAATAAAATAGTGCGTTAGCATAAGTCCATCAGGAGCAGATTTTAAAAATAATTGGTTTAGATTTTGAGCTAACATCTGCTTTGGTTATTAGCTCTTGGACACTTTGTTTTTAATTGGACAATTTAAAGAAAATGTTATCCAGTGCCTCCGGACTTTCTGCAGCAGAAAATTTCTTTTTAAAGAAGAGCTTTGTGAAAGTTTGCCTTTCTGTAATGTGTGTGGGTAAAAATGTCTGCAATAACGACAGTTACAGCTATTATTAACTGTAATGGTGGCCAAGGCACGAAACTAAAAGTAGTAGAAACTAGGTGGCATTTTTGAAAGGTTTGAATCCCATCCTCCAGATCTGAGCACAGTGTCTTAGAGGAACCAAGCATCTTGCATCTCATAGTTTCTTCATGATTCTGTCCAACTTGGGATTGTATTTTTTAAAGTGGCCCCTGGGGACCTCCCATGGGCTCCCAGCCCACGTGCTCGGCACAGCCATGGTGCAGCAGCCCGTGCTGATGGCCCATGCTCGTTATCTCACAGCACAGCCAAGAAGCAGAGGAACAGAGAGACAGAGGGAGCTGCTAGAAATGGCCCATGAAGTTTTCTGTTACGGAAAATGGATCACGTGGACAAACTTCAATTTAGAGAGCTGGAAATACACACCAGATGGAAGAGACCCATTTGTGCCAGAGCAGAACTTGGCAAGTGATGGCTGAAACTGTTGAGATAACATCAGCTTTTGTTTCATTTGAAAGCTGTGTTTATTTTTCTTTTTAACCTGAAATCCTGTTGCAAAAAAATCCAGAGCAGACGAGATTTTACAGCATGTGAGGGAGAAGTACCAGGTCACAAGCTGAGAGAAGACCCTTGAACCTTCCTCTTCCAAAGCAACATGCATCCTGGCCCATCCCTGGTGTTTTTCCTCTTGTGTTTCAAACTGCAGCCTTCCAGCATTTCCAGACATCTCCTCTTCTGCCACTGCTTTTCAGCAAGTCTGTCACCAGTTCTCAACTCATCCTCTTGCTGTCTCCATAGGCTTGGACCATCCTCTGTCCACTTCCGCTGTTGCAATCCTTTCTTGGGACCCCCTGTCCTCCCAGGGTCCCCCCAAAGGTCTCTCATGGGAGGTCAGAGTTCCCTAGATCACTGCTCCCACGGAAATGATTACAGACCCTTTCCAAACAACTTTTCTCTTCCCAGCCCAGATTTCTGGAAATAGCAGCCTGCCCACATTTGGATACCTTGCCTGAAATAAGGCAGATGAAGCCTGTAAAACTCTTTCTCTGACATTCAGAGCTGCTAATTTTTAAGGCAAACTGTTGCCTTGGTATTTGCATTTGAAATGAGTTTGCATTTCCCTAACTCCATTGCCACCCCCTCTGCAGCTATATAGGCTCTGTAATTTTGCAGGAGAATTCAAGACGCCAGGTTGTCCCTGGGAGTTTTGTCCGTGTCCCCAGGATGTGCAGCTCTTGAAACACCTCAGTAAGGGGTGCTGCTGCCCTCCTCAGATGCTGCCAAGTTTCATCCCAACGAGAGAAAACCAGCCTTCATAAACCAATAGCTGGGGAAAAGGACCGTTTCTGGCACGCTCCGTATTCCTAATCTCTGGGTTTTTCTTCCTGATTTTGTGGCTTGGGAGCTGTAATCAAACCATTTTGTTTTCTCGAAGGCATGTAAGAACAGCTGGTCATTTAGCAAGAATTAGCTTCTACCAAGCATTATATCCAGCAGTAAGAATAAGATGGAGTGTAGATGACAAAAGAGACGTAGTCTCCTTTGCCTGAAAACAGAATAACGTGATAATAAAGCAGAAATGCAAGGTGATGAATTTGGTCTCCTTAATATCAGGTTTTTCCAATTTTTTAAAAAATTGGAATTCTAATTAAATTAGTGCCATGTAAGGGGGGGTGGGTGCTACTGCTGGCTAATATAAATGTATTTATGCAGAAAACTCTCATCAGTTTTGGAAGTTTAGGTTAAAGCCAGAAAAATAAGGAGTCACACAGTTCAGCGTGGAAACACCTTGGAGTGTGAAGTTTTCAAAGGCACCGCCGAGCTGCAGATTTATATACCCCAGCGTTTGCTTGGAAGCAGAATCCAGTTTACATGAGAAAATAAGGATTTGCTTGCACAGAGCCTACAATGTTTGCTCATAGTATGATGACAGGCTTGCAAGAGGGAGAGTTAAAGGGTATTTCATCACCCTCTTTTGTAAGGGTGTTTACTGCAATAACTCACTGTAGCTACCAGGTCCCTCTGTTACTACAAACCTTCACAGAAGCTCACATTAAAAAAAAAAAGAAATAAAGTTGGAAAAAAACACCCCAAATTTTGCGTGTGGGTGTTCAGTGCAGATTGAAAGAGAAGTGAAAGGGTTTATTGCCAAGTGTGAGAACATTTCTCATGAAAATGAATCAATTCCAATATACTGAGGGTGAAGAAGGAATTTCATGCTTTGGTAACTTTTCCTGACATTGTAATTTATACGGACCCTCTCTGTGTAACCACTGAAGTGCTGAGATGAGTGTTGTTCCTGAGGAAAACACAGCTCATTTCCCCTGTGCGACACCATGCAGCGGGGCTGAAGCTGGAGGAAACCCTTGGGTGCCTCCTGCTCCCCAGACAGGGAGGACTATGACGTTAGACCGAGCTTTGAAGTCAGACCAGGTTGCTCAGACCCTTTTGCAGTCAGTTTTTGAATGCACCCAGGGGTGGAGGCTCCACAGCCTCCCTGGGCAGCCCGAGGGCTGTGCAGCTGAACGGCAGAAGGGTAGACACGAAGTTAACTCTGCTGATGACCTGGTGGTGGCTTTTCTTATCAAAATAGAGATAACACTCGGTTATCTAAAGTGCATAGACCCATAAGCAAGTGCTATAATCTCCCTTTCCGGGTTTTTTTTCTGCCAAGTCACGTAAGCCCATAATCAAATGAAATCAATTTATGGCATGACAAGTTTAAGCTCACACAATGAGCAGAGTAGAAAACCTTATACACGCTTTTATCCCTTCGGACAGTGAAATGTGTTTGCTTAAGCTTCTCTCATTAAGTCAAACGTGATCATATTAGCTGGCACCCTAGGCCGGTCAAATCGGCGCTCTTCCCTCAGTCCTTCTCTTTTGCTCTCTCCACAACATAAAACAAGGCAAATAATGCAAAAATGAATGCAGTTTTGTCAGGTGTCAGGATCATGGGAAAAGATGCTATTCCCTTTTACAGGGTGACAAGCACTGCACGTGGCAGTAGGAGAGGCTTTGGGCAGTCAGCAGTGGTTTGGGAGGTTTGATTTAGTGCTTTTTGCAACAGCCCAATCCAACCCAGTATGATAGCATCTGTACACAAATAATATAATTCAGACAGCTAGGGGAAGGAGATACTTCACCATCCAGAGAACCAGGACATGGTGTGATTTCAGACTACGATAAGGAGCATCCCGTTCTTTTGTCACACCAAGGGCAATTTGCATTCAAGTCCTTTTGCAGCATTACTGCTGACAAATCTGGTCTCAGCGGGAATGCCAAGGAACTGAGTCAAAAGCCAAAATTCATCACCTGTGGGTAGAAGAGAAAAACACTTTTGACAGACAAAAAATTACTTTGACAATATCTAGCTCTAAAATGTCCAACAGTCACCAACACACTGAAATGTCCACTCCGTCTGTGCTGCTGCTGGGATCGACACCACAACATTATAGAGATGACCAAAGGAGTCCAAAAAGGTCTCAGGTGTCTTAAATCCTGGTTTCTCAGACTAAAATGCAAAGTTGTGACCCTTTTTGATAACTCAGCATCCTAGACTTGATTTTTAAATTAAAAGTGTAGGCTATCATGTCTGGCTCTATCTATGAGCTTGTTCCTTGTGAGCTTCCCGGGGCACCCATCCATCCACCCACCCATCTAGACAGTCTTTTCAGACCATTTAAACAGTACCCTCAGGTTTCAGGCTGCAGAGCTGCCTTACCAAGGACTAAACATCAAGGATGTTTCTTCCAATGCGATTCAGACAGGAATCTCAGGAGACAGGTTTATTAATCTAACTTCTCTGTTTTAAAAATAACGAAATTCAGAGTGTGCTAACTTTATTAGTAATCACCCAATTACAGTGGTGTTGGCTGGAAAGGGCTTCTGGAAGTCTCTAATCCATCCTCCAGCTTGAAGCAGGGATGTTGACCAGCCATGGCCTGAAATCCCTGACCTTGGGAGTTTTATCCCTGCCCTTCTCATTGCCCTATTTTCCAATATTTTGCTCAGTATTTGTATTATTCTGCATCCAAGAACCCCTAACTGACATCATGCACCAGTGTGCAAAAAGATGCACAGACACATAATAGGTGTGATTTGCCTGAGCACTGTCTCAGTAAGCAAGAGCTGGCACACTCCTTATTTTGCAGTTGGAGACACATGGATGTACAGATCCATATATTATATGCCTTAGGGCAGATGAAGGGCAGAAGGGATGCAAGAAGAAGGAAGTCTCTGACAAACGAGGGACTGAGCTTGTGTCTCGGAGCACAGACACGCTGGTGGGTGTGATGGATGGGGAGTCAGCACAGCAAAGCGTCAAGACCACAGTACCCTGATGCCTGGAACAAATTGGCTCATCAGAGTTCAGAATGACAAGGCTCACCTCTTGCTATCTTTTGTCTCCTTGACTCCAACTCGACCTTAATCCAAAGCAAGGAAATCCCACTTGTGTCCGCATTTCCCACCACAAGAGCATCCTCAGCAGGGGCAGTTCTTGCTGTTCTTCACCGTTCTGTCATCTTGCAGCAGCCCATGATTTTCTGAAATGATTTACTCACCAAGAACACCTCAGAAGCAGTGGGTTCAGGGCCTGGGCTTGTAATCTATTCTGGGAAAGGAATCTATCTTCATTAACTCTGTAAGCAGCCATGTGCATCCGA
The DNA here is from genome assembly GCF_000690775.1 of Eurypyga helias. Taxonomy (NCBI): domain Eukaryota; kingdom Metazoa; phylum Chordata; class Aves; order Eurypygiformes; family Eurypygidae; genus Eurypyga; species Eurypyga helias. Next base: position 26,840 of record NW_010254434.1, read on the forward strand.
AGTCCTGCGTTAATAATAACTGGTCCCACACTTGATTAAAATGAAGGCACAAGTCCAATGCTCATTAAATGCAAGGGCCCAGATCCCATAAACATTCCTAGTGCCTTAATTACAAACGAACAGAGAATAGATAGCAGATAGTAGTGTACTTTGACAGACAGTTGCTCTGTATTACAAGGGCATAGGGAATACAGACCTTATTTGAATGCATCAAGAAACAGCAGCCCTCAGAAGAGCCTCAAGAAAATGTCTACCGTATTTTAATGATTTTTTCCAGCTAATTTTCCACTTAAACAAGGGAGCAGTATCAGTTTACAATCAGCAGAGACTCTGACACTAGTTCTCTGTGCTTCCTTATCACATTTACAATAGCTCTTCCGTACGGCTTGGTTGGAATTAGCATTCAGGACCAGCAGCAAGGCAGGCTCCCAAGCCAAGCACCTGTATATGATAGGAAATTAAAATCAGGAGCCAGAAATGAAAGCCAGATCTTGCATACAAGCAACTCAAATCTCCAGAGACGTAGAATAGACTGGAGGATTTCATGCTGCATTGAGCATGAATGTAGCCTGATTTCTAGGACCAAATCTGTTCTTATTAAAGGAATACAGAGTAAGAATAACCCACAAGGTAGAATTTGGGGTTGCGGACTCTGCTTTGCCACAGATCAACCTTGATCAATCGCTTTGCTTCTCTGTCCTTTCCCTGTAAAATGAAAACAGCAGGTTTTCTCCCTCCACCCTTTGGGCTGTGAGATGCTGAGATCTTCTGGGTGGCAGAATTAGGTAGCAGAGTTGCTTGGATAAGATATCAAATGCCAAATACTTATTTGAGTGGAAAATACAAAAATCCTACCAAAAAAAAAAAAATCACAGATCTCCATCCATTAAAACACAAGTTTATGGAAGAGAAAACCTGCCTGCAGTATGAGCTTGGAGAAAGTCACTGGCTGAGATCAGTTTTCACTGTTTCTGAATGTGCATGAAGTTACCTGAATACAAAGCCTCTATGTTTATCCTTTAAGCCTTGTCTGGTCATGCAGAGCAATCTAGCAGAACAGTTATCTGTTGCAGGCAGGCAGCTCACAACGGCTCCCATGTCTTTGTGCCTGTTCCTCCCTCTCGTTGGAGAGATGATGCTGATCTTGATCGAGCCTCTGGTCCCCGACAGCTCCCATCAATGGCAGCTCCCCAAACGGGGCTCTGCTATCACCAGGCTCCAGCTGCAGTCGGTGCCTCTCCATCCCTCCCACCTACACCTCAGACACCTGGCTGCTGCCACCCCCTTGTATGTCTCTCCTGAAACACATGCTGAGAAAAACAAAAAAGGCAGATTATTTTTTTTAATTCACAATCATTTTTACAGTGTCAGAGACAATGAAAAAGCAAAAATCATCCCCACCTTGTAAAAAGGTCCAAGGGCAAGGAATGTGCCTTGTAGCTGCTGTCCTGAACCCAGAGCAGCTTTCTCTTCTCTTAGAGGTAGGGACCACCTGGTCCCAGTGTTTTAACTGGGCACATCCCTCTGGGAGACGAGGAGGATGCAGCTTTTCTTCCAAGGGACCAAGGTGCTGAGCTGTGGTTTGCTCTGCGCCCTAAGAAAGGAGTTCACAGACTTTGTCCAGACGATGTCTTTTGGGGTTTTCTGGCATGCTGTCTTTATAACCCGGGGTTACATTCTGTAATAGTTGAGTTTTTTTGTTGCACACCAGGTCATAGGCAGCAGAGCCTTGTGGAGGAGAAGTTACTTTCTGGATTTGGGCTGTGCATCTGAGATGCTTATTGCATTCACGGCACGGCACTTGAGCTCTGACCGTTCAGGCTGGCCCAAAGGAAGCCTGTGATGGGCTGGTGGGGGTCAGACTTTCACACGCTCATGGGTTACAGTCACTCGCTGAGTTGGGAAGCATTTTCTAGCACAAAGACCCAAATCCTGTCTCAAAAAAGTCAAGCAGGACCTATCTTAGGGCTGAAAGACAGATGTATTAATCTTCTTCTCACACCTTCCCAAGCAGGGTGGAAATGTTTGCCAATCCTTAGTTTTACGAGGTAGATAAGAGTCTGGAAAAACAAGATTATATACACTGAACACTTCAAAGGGAAGAAGCAACAGTTTCATGCAGCAAGACCAGCTCTGCCTTCCCCGCACGCACAGCCGGAGCCCATCGGGAGGGGGAATTAGATGTGCCTCATCCCACAGCAACAAAGGGACTGTCCCCATTGTTGTCCCCATCCCTATTCCCGGGACATCCTGCCTGGCAGCCCCTGTCATGGTACTCTCTGCCACCTTCACAAGTCACACTGCAAGCACTGCAGCAGCTTTCTCCTTCAGAAATATTAAATCTGCGTTTCACTTTTCCCTGGCATTTTCTTTTCATTCCAGATGGCACGTGATTAGAGTCCTAATCGGTTATTAGCTTATCAACGCCATCCCTATGTCTGACCAACACACAGGAAGAAAAAAACTATTCCATGGCTTGACTCATTTAGCTTATGCAGGTTTGCATGAAACAATTAACAGGAATCCTCTTGATATTGGTGTTTTGTAGTGAAGGATTGCCCCTATTGACACCTTGGAGGAAAAATCATTATGGGAAGGGGAGTTACAATGTAAGGGGAAAAAATACTGGCAAGGATTTGGTTTCATTCTTTCATCTTAAGCAAAGAAAACAAAGAAAAAATACCTTTTTTTTTTTTTAGCATCCAACCACTATTCCCACCTCCACAGGCTCTGAGTCACTCTAGCATGCACAATCTAAGGTGTATCAAAAACCTCATTTGGCTCCATCAAGATCGTTCAGTCACATCCGCAGGTTGTCAAAAAGCAGCTGAATTTCATCGCTTTCACTGAAATAGTGCTAGTTTATATAGCTTTGGACATCTGGCCCTACCTATGCCAGGCGTGACGCAGAGAGGGGTTGGAGCAGCTGAGGTGGTCAGAATGATACTTCAAGAAAATTGGAAGCCAGCTAGAGTAGTAAAATGCAATGAGAAGCTGATGAGGCATCTTGGTAAGCAGAGGAGAGGGGGAGAGTCTTATCCTGAAGGGATACAAAGGAAGAAGCTGAATTACAGAGCTGAAATACAAACCTGTTATGAATGTGCCTCATTCAGTAGGGGAAAAAAACCATCCTGTTAAAACAAAACATAGACACTTGCTCAATGCTTGGAGCAAGGAGCAACACTGAGTGCACAGTACCTGTCACCGTTACAGTGAGCAGGGGTCCTTCCCCAAAATGTTGCATTGAGGTTAAACTCAGGAATGAGCTCTAGCATCCTTACAGAAACAGGAGCAACCTGCCTCAAGCTATATGTAGGTTGGGAAGTGAAATGGAGAAAATATTCCTCTTTTTTCACCATGGGTTTGTCTCTTCTCCTCCACCCCACTGTAAATTTGGGGCAGTTAGTATTCCTGAATGTGCAGCGGACTCTTCCCAGTCCCTGTGCTCCCTTGATGTGTTCCAGCACGACAGCACTGTGTGTGCGAACACGCAGGTTCTCCTTTCTGGAGGCAAGTCTGCAAGGATAAACGCTTCCCCTTACCAATTATTTCTTCCTCATTACAACTTGGAAATCTATTTATTGCCAAATTGTTCATCTTCAGCTGGGCTACATTTAGAATCGCTCCCTGCTGCCCTTTCCTAAATATAAAATCACTCCTGCTATAGTTAGAAATGTATTTAATTTTCCTGTATTACAGGAACTAATCTGAAATTCGACACAATCTGAGGATTCTCCCTATTTCTTCTCTTGTTGGTCTTGTTATAATAAAAAAAGAAAGTCCAATCTCACACTACTTTTGAAAAGAGGTAATGGATTCATGTAACCTAAGTCCTTTGAAGCACCAATAGGAGCTCTTTATTATACATGTCTGAGTGGTTTCTCAGGGTGTCAGACAAATCAGATCAAGCTCTACAGGTAGAATGAATGTATTCATGTGATGTTTTATTCATCCATGGCTGCATGGACTCAGCACTGATAATACAGCATCGCTCAGCCGGTGCTGAAGGTGTGGGAGATGACACCTCTCAGCTTCAGTCTCTCTGGCAACATCCCGGGGGGTTCAGACTTCTTGCACAGCCCCTTCTCAGCAGGGTCTGCCTTCAGCCCCAGCCAGGCAGACCCTAGCTGTACTACCAGAACAGTCCTATACATAGGTTCCTCAGCTAAGCCTTCAGATCCCAGCCTCTTTCCCAACCTCTGTAACTTCTTGAGCATCCCTAGATCAGAAATTGGTACTAGCCTGTCCCTGGGGGATGTTGTTGGGCTGTTTTTACTAGGATAGAAAGTTTAGGGTTGGAGCTATGAGATCTTCCACATTTTGGACAGCCTGGGAATCTGGTTTCACCACCCTAATCGGCTTATTAAATGTGATTATAATGCTGAATTACTTGTGATTAAGAAGGGCAGCAAGGTGGCAATGTGACATCCCTGCCCCATTTCCCATGGTCCATTCAGAGGACAATCTGACAAGTCTGCAGACAGAGATCATTGCCATTATGGCTTGGGTCATCTACCAAAAACCCAGCTCTTTGGCATTTGAAGGAAGGAGATGTTTGTGAATCTCCTGTGAAAGGAGGGAGACATGGGAGGGACTGAGGAAGTTTGGCCAACTGTAGAACTTGTTTATTCCCTGGAGACAGGGTGAAGATTTTCACCCATGCTTAGAGTCACCCCAGGTCTTCCTCTCTTGAATTCAGAGGAATTGTTATCACGGAATGCTAACAGTGCTTTTGCTGGGGAGGATCGCCTGCTTTTGCAAATAACACTTAATTGTTATTTTGAATAAAGGTAGTGGGAGATCCCAGTGAGAAACTAGCTAGGCTGCTCAACAAGAACACAAGGGAGGGTGTATTCTGTGTGTGTGGTGGTTGGTTGTTTGTTTTGATTATTAAACCTCAGATGAAGGTCCATCTTTCACATATTAACAAAACCTGGATTTTCCATCTTGCAGTAAACGGGTATTTAGGTTTGATTACGGGAACCAAAACGTCACCAAACTTTCTGCTTCTCTGACAGTAACTTCATGGTGAAATTCCATGCTGACCCCAATTCCCAGCTCAGCGTGTGCTTTGTATTGACACCTCCTGTTAGCAAAATAGGAGGAAGAAAGGAGTAATCTGAATTGAAACCCTTTGTATGAGCCTATTAATGTTTGATTGCTGGCACCTAGAAAGAGGATGACAATAATGTGTTGCTATTAAAGTTCTACACAGCCTGGAGAGGAGGACATTGGTATGACAGCTAAAGTGGTGAAGTATGAGTGTTAGCACCAGAACGTTTCCATTGTACCATTTACACGTAAAACCAAAATAATGAGGGAGACTGTGAAATTGTGTAGTACAACTTAACTCAATGTAGATGTAATGACCTGTTCTATTAACTGCATTTCATATACAGGTTGTGACATCACCTTTGTGATACTTGTTAAATAAATATTAGTGAGCAGGATGGGACCACCTACCGCAGCCCACCTTGTAAATAAATCCACTAAAAATGGCAATGCTACACCAGAAGAGAGGAAAGTTGAAAGTAGGGTCCCTACCCCTTTTTGAGGATGAAGTTCCAGAGGTTTCTTAAAAATATTCAGCATATTTAAGTGTGTTTAATAACTGCTCTGAAACCTAAAGTAAGAGACCATGAAACTTGCACTGGCTAAAAAGCTAACCAAAATATAAAATGAGATGCATTATAGAATCTTAAATGAGAACCCCTGAAGGAAAAGCATATGACCTTAAATTCAAAAATATGTTTAATCAGAGCTAGCTGCTAAGAAGGGCGTTATTACACTGTCTGAGAATCTGCAAATGTCGGTCCATTTTCCCCTTCTCCAGCAAGACTGACAGTGCTTCTGGTCAATGCCATTAGCCTGAGGCTCCCGGAAGACTTTGAAATGTTTTTCTTCCAGAATGAAAGGGAATGAGTCAGATCAAAGTTGAATAATGCAGGCTAAAAAGCCCCTCTTTTCCTCTTCCACTTCCTAATTAAGATTAGTGTGTAATCTCCATGAAGACAGAGGTTCAGCAAAACCAAGAAATGGAAGTGCTGCAGATACAGGGCCAGAACCTTTCTTCGCTAATTGAAGCTTTTCAAGTAGTCTCCACAAGCCATGAAGAGACAAATTACCCTCCGGGACTGGGTGAGTGGGAAGATGAGGATTGCTGAAGACAAAAGCAAGAGGAGGAGAAAGGAAAAAAGAACATATTCTGAATCATATTTTTGATGGGAAATTTCCAATTGCCTTCATCAGCCTGTCGCAGTGTTCCTGCTCTACGTGGCCTGAGCTTGGGGACATTCACCCTAAATCATCAGCTTGAACACCAAACCCAGCCCTTTGCCGTGCGTGGTTTCAGAGCAGGCTTCAAAGGAAAGAACACTGGCTGTCATTTTGGGACACTTTAGGGCTTTTGCATATGAAGATGATAATTTCTTCCAGAACAAATTCAATGCTGTTAAAATTGGGCAGCTGAGGAGGCAAAAGGTTTTAGCTGCTGCCTTTCTTTGGGGGCAAAATATAGGGATTGGAGGCAATGTTGGGTGCTGTGGACTCACCTGGGTCTGCCTGAAGGGTGGTTTGTCTGTTTGTTCACTTCTTCTTTGGCAGAACAACTTGTCACAGCAAACCCGAGCATCCCAGGGACTGGTCAAAACTGTGCCAGGCCCTGCCTGGCCCCGGGTACCAGACAAGCAAGAAAACTGTGGTTTGCAATAGTTTACCTAAATAGGGATTTCGGTATTTTGTCGTGCTGTCTCAAGTCGTTGCTACTGTGCCATATCGCGTCCCTTGCACAAAACCTGACCCCGACTCCTCTGTTCCTAGCATCTGGCCAGTATTAAACAGTGGCCTCGTGGAAGCGAGGTGAGCCAAGAGGATAAATAATTATCCTTTGGTGTGTTGAGATGGGGCTGGGGGAAGGGAGGAAGAGATTAAAATAATCTTTTTGGAAAATGGATCAAAAAGCTCTAAGCAGAGATTATCCACAACCCAATCCAGGCCCAATGCTATACATTAAATAAATAATAAGAAACCCCACTATTAAAATGAAAAGTCGTAAGATTGACATAAACCCCACAGAAATTCACGGCTAACTCACTCCCTGGCTGTGTAGACCTAGCAGCACCAGCAGAATGACAACAGACAGATTAGACTCAGCAGGGTGCCTTTTGAATCTGTTCCACTAATCGCCTCCTCCCACGGGCTTATTATTATCATGTGTGGGTAAAATCAGCTTGTTCCCATTATATCCCCGTACAGGGCTACCAGGAAACTCTAGCAGGGCTTTTCCTCTTTCCCACTGGTGACGGATTAGGGCAATCCGTCTTTAAAGGATGCCAAGAGCACCGAAGTTGCACAAAAGATAATGAGTAGATGTTTTCATGATTTTCAAATTCATGACAAGAGGGGGTTCCTCTGCTTCTTTTAGCGTAAGAGAAGAAATCTGTGGAGAAAGTGTGCAATTACCAACTTGGCTCTGTCTCCAGAATGGATGCTGGGGAACCCCAGCTGAGCCAGCAAGGTGCATGGGGACTCAGAGATGAGCAGGGTGGGGACAGTCAGAATGTGAGGTGTCACCAGGAGCATCATCAGGGGAGACTCCCACACCCTTGTCCCACAAAGAATTCCCTATATCTGTAAAGTGAGACTGTACCTACCGCCTCTGGTCACTCCTGAGCAGCTCTGTCACCCCAGTGAGAGTGAAGGGACACTTGGAATTCCCTTTGTAAAGTGAGACTATACCTACTACCTACCGCCTCTGGTCACTCCTGAGCAGCTCTGTCACCCCAGTGAGAGTGAAGGGACACTTGGGGGTGGAAGTGAAACACAAATACATTACGTTTTTGCCTTCGGTTTCTAGTTTCCCAAAAAAAAAAAAACAAAAAAGGATAAATATTTCAAAAATCCTTTTGCTTAAAATAAAATGCTGTGAGTCAGAGAGAAACTGGCAGCTGGTTCAGGTGGGCAGTGCTGACAGATGTAGCTGGTTGTCTTCAAGGTAAAATGCCGTGGCATTAGAGTGGCTGATAAGGGATGCTGGAGTCAAGGGAACAACTGACCAGCCAAGAACACTTGGCTGAAAGCTCAAAATGTCCCAAGTCCTTTTTATAATAGGATTGGGCTTCAAGTTACACAGAGGGAATGGGACAACCCCTAGGAACTTCTTTGCATGCATGTTGTAGGCAAGAGCAATAGAGGAACTGTTTGTCATCCAGCCTCTGGTCCATCCAGGCAGAGGGAAACAAAGCAAAAAGTTCATTTTATGGTGTTGGATCATTTTTCCACCTTCTCTTCTCCCTGACTGGCTGCTGTCTTCATTTGCTAGCATCAGATTGTCTTCTAGTCATGGATTCAGTCCAAAGCCTGGGCAGCTCATCTGCATCCCTCTTTCACTTGAGGAGTAAATATGGCCCTTCTCCCCTGCCGTGCTGAGTCATTATTTTGCCGTAAAGGACAGTCTGTTCTGCAAAAGGAAAACAGGTCTCAGAGGGGCATTTTTCTACGCTTTGTCAGACACAGAATTTGTATAGACATGCGTGTAAACAGAAAAGGCAGCGTAGGTCCCAGCAGGGGTGAGGAAGGAGCAGAACAAAAGCTCAGACGTCAGAAAGGATTTAGAGTGATCGGAAATGAAAGCAAGGACAATTTGAGACGGGGAGAGGGAAGGGGAGATGAGAGAGGGGGAAAAATGTTGGGAAAGATGAAAAATAAAGAAAGGGAAGGGAAGAGAGGGGAGGGCAGCTGGGTGAGAGAAAATGAAATTGCGAAGTGATTAAGACCAGATAGGCAAAAGGGTGCGAGGACCCAGCGTTTCAGCAGAGAGACCCCAGCAAGTACAGACGGACAGGTCCGACCTATGAGGCTCAGCCCAGCCTGGTCCATAGGTAGAACCAGGCTACCAGCTATTTGTAATGACTTGCTGTTTTAAGGATCTGCATTGGGATACAGAAGCCAGAGTTTAATTCCCACCTTCTTCCCTTTTCCCTAGGGAAATCCATAGCCCTTTCATCTTCCCAAACAACGTCTCTGCCCAAAGCAGGGGTGCAGCAAGATGCTCTCCCTCCCCAGGGCTCACAGGAGGGCTGGAAGCAAACCCTTTGGGGCGGCTGAGACTCCTCTGCCCTCTGAAGTGACAGAAGGCTTATTTTACACAGGAGACTTTCTCTCTACGTGTTTTCACATTGCCTAGGATGCAAAGCCCTGTCTTTCAGCTTTTGAGACATAAATACATGAATGGAGGTGTTTCTCCCTCACCTGCATGTTCCCAAGAAACGTGCAATAGACTTAGCACTTGCCTCAGCCCCTGTTACATATGCACTAGCATAAAATTGTTGTTTTGTACTGCAGTAAAATGAGATTCCTGGATTATGTATGAAAGGTGTCTTACAGGTAAGAGCCTGCGTGAAGAGCAGGGGGACAGGGAAGGATGTGCACTGCTCCCAAGGCGAGGTGTTAGACTCAAGGTCAGTAAATCAATCACTCTCCAGGAGACAGAAAAGAAATTGGACAACGCAGAGTGTCTCTGACATGCAGATCCTAAACACAGTCTTTTGGCATGGTTCCAGCGGCACAAATAAAGGGTTTCATTCCCTGCAGCACCCTGGATGTTTCTCCTTTCAGCACCTGGGCAATCCTCCTTCCCACAGTTGAGACAGCTTTCATAATCCATCATTACACTTACTTGAACTTCTTGCCCATCCATCACACATGTCAGCACTCACAGTAATGTGGACCTCACACTTCACATCCCTCAGACGTGTCCTTCCCCTCACAGGGCTTTCTTGCCCTCGGGTTTCTGTCCACAGCATGTCAGCACCATAAATTATTATTGCCGAATGAAAACTTCGATGTGCTGAGACAGCCCAGCAGCTCTCTTTTCCACCCTTTCCCTTCAGCACTGTACAACTTTCACCTGACAACTAAAAAAGTAATAATTCGCTGCTGCCTTTTGTTTTTTGCCAAGAATGGAGTTGAAATATTTGGTTGATGTGAATTCTGCCTAACACGTGTATTTATTTAAAACCCTAGCCTACTTGCCCTCTGCTAAGAATAGCTCACACTGGCATCAGCCATGCTAATTGTATGTGCAAATGAATCCAAATATACTCCCAAAATATACAAAAATCAACAGGTACAGTGTTTGCAGGAATCCGTAGAACCAGCCAGGTAAAGTATGTGGGTGATTTATTGTCCAAATGCATGTTGTTATGTAAGATTTGTGCAACTCCTTCATATCCCGTGGGAGCATGATTCATCAGACCATATCACTGCACCAAGGCTCAAACGTGTCATACAATTAAATGTGATTAACCATCTTCCCCCAATCAGTTCAGTCATTTAAACTCATTTTAGCCATTTTTCAGTGTGATTGTTGAAAAAAAATTGTTATTTTAAGGAATGGCTAACCATGGGGGAAGAGAAGAAAACATCTTCATTTGTTGTCAGAACAAATTAGCTGCCCAGTAGATGGCAAAGGCTCAGCCAGGCATTGATGCCGTCCGACACCTGCAGTCGGGACACGGCCATCTCCAGCTGCTGTGACCAAGTGGATTTTGCAGGTCCCGCAGCAGCATTAGAGAAGGCAATATTGCCCTGCGGTGGGTGTTGCTTGAGACAAAGCCAAGAGGGTTCTGCTCAGGCTGCTTCAGGGCTTGGATGGGTTTTTCCCTCTCAACTTCTACCAAAATATAGGTTTCTATCTGTCCAAAGGAGGAGCAAACCTTGTTATCCTGCTGACAAGTGCAAATCTTGTGCCAGCCCATGGAAAGACTGTTGTTCCAGGGAACCCTGTGCTGGTATGCTGCTGCAGGGTGAGAGGCAGACATGGGACCAAACACCATGAAAACCATGACTGCATTCCTACCTAGAACAGCAGCTTGCTCTGCTTCCCTATTTTGTTTGCCCTTGTTCAAAGTCAAGGTCTTGTTAAGAAAAAATCTTGCCAACTGCTAAGACGTGAGTATCTGAGAGCTACCACAGCCTTTATTTTCCAAGGTGAATAATGATAAGTGATGAATATTTGACCAGGGAACAACTTACTCCAGAATATCAATTTTTTTTAAGCTATCAGTCAAAAAGTGTATTTACAGTGGGCTTAACAGTGCCCTTCCTCTGCGATTTCAGGAGGGAAACCCTGGACAAATTTGTACTGTTAGGTGTAAAACAGTAAATGAGGGTGATTTGAAAATAGAGATCCTGCAGTCCTCTGGGTGGGTGAGAAATCCTGTGTTGCTGTCTTACCGAGAGCCCTTGCCCATTCATTCACATGTGCAGATGCTCAGAGGAGCATAGGAGAGATCAGGGACCTGCACACCGTAATGAGGAGCAGGTTTGGGCTTGCTCCCTCACTCCTCACGCACATGCTTCTCTTCTCCATGCCCCCTCCAGTGAATCCTTAGGCCTGCAGTAATTTGCCACTGCCCAAACCCTGTTAGAAAGGCTTGGAAATAGGTAACACGTCGTATTCCCTCCTCTTCTCACCCACTCCCGCGCATCTTGAAAAGCAACATGGCATAAATTGCAAGCAAAAGGAGCTTGGAGAGCATTGCAAGCCACATCTAATGACACCACTCAGCCCCTAAATGGTTGTCACTCCCGTTACAGAATTAGTCCTGACAAGGAGTCATTATCCCTGCGGTAAACACATGCAGAGTGTGCAGCAGGCTGTCGGGGCAGAGAGATGTTCCCAACTTTATTCCTTTGATGGTGCTGCTGAAAAGCAGCCTGATGCTTGTCACCTTGATGAGATGCAGTGAAAGCAATGGTAATTTTCCATTTGTGCTAGCAACCCCCCAATTGTAACTTTATGCTGAGCCACAAGCACAGGGGTTCAGAGTCTCTTCTTCCCTGCCATAAATTCACCCACTTCTTTGAAGTATGACCTGTTTTCTTTTGGGCAGCCCACCCCTAGAAACTGAAGTGCTTTCTCCTGGTACCTGTCCCTCCTCCATGGCTTTGGGCTGTACTGATCCCACCAGAGAAGAGACACCTGCAGCTCTGTGATTCAGCTGTCTTCTTGTTTCATTTATAACAAAGAGAAAATATTTGGAAATACAGGTTTTAGGGAGAAAAGCTTGCAGAAAGAAAAGGCAGAATCCTCCCACTAGGTACTATGCACTAGGGACTGAGAAAGCAGAAGACCCATGGTGTTACAATTCCTTTTATAATTTTTTTCCTGTCTTCATGCCCTCAAAGATGTTGTTCCCTAAGAAATTTCCATTCTCTAGTCTTGCCTTTCCTCTTTTTTTTTTTTTTTCTGTTGTTCCCCAAGAAATTTCCCTTATCCAGTCTTGCCTTTCCTCCTTTTTTTTTCTTAACCAAAAAGTTAAGAGAAAAAAGATAGAGCTCAGTCTAACAGGAAGCTCAGCTTCATCCACCTGATTCCTAATATACTGAGTAAAAGAAAATAAATCAATGCTAAAAAAAATATTTGAGTTTTCAGCCAACATTCACAGTTGCTTATAATTCAGCTTTTTCCCTAACAGCAACCATTCCCTTCCCGTTACCTCGTTTAAATTAACTCAGGCTCATTAGGCCCCTTCCTATAAGGGCTCAGTGCCCAGCATGCATCTGTCCTTTTGCATTATACAGGGCATGTTTATCTGTTCTTGGAGAGGTAGCTGTTTTTTTTTCTGGCTTTTTCTACTTGGTGAGTGAATGGCATTTTAATTTTATTTTTTCCTCATGATTAGCAAAAAGAATGAAGTCATTTGACTGTTTGCTTGTTACCTCTGCTATTGAGCAATTAGCAGCCTGGATATTTTATGGATGTACTCTGAAACTGTATGGGTGCTGGGGAAACCTCTCCCTGTTGTAGGTGAGCCTTTCTCCTAGCCTGTAGGCTGTGTGTTATTGCAATTTGTCTGTCTCTGCTTTTCTTTTCTGCCCTGTGCTCAGCATTGCTGAACGGAGTGATAGTAAATCCCCACCGCAGCTCCTGGGACAAGGCTGGAGGAGCACCCTCAGGAACTCAGCATAGCTACTCCTGACTTCTCTGTGGCTAGGTGTAATCAGACCAACATATTTTGTATGTGCAGAAGGCATACCTTGAGCACACCAAAATTCTAGTTAAATTTCAAGTGTCCTGTCAAACACATTCCTGCAGGGCAAGGTTATCTCCCTGCTGTGCTGATGCTCTGCCCTCAGCAAGTTCCTCTGCTAAAGACTGAGCCAACACGGTCAGCTGTGACACAACAGGGAAAGAATCAGGAATCCTCTTCTGCTCAGCCTGAACGAGCAGCTCAAATCAGAGTGTGGTCCTTTCTCTGAAACGCTCCAGGATTTCTAAACAAATAGTCACAGTGCACAGAAATCACAGCTCTCTGCTGCATGATAATCCTAACCAACTAGGCATTAAGAGTTAATAACCCTAAAAAACACTTTCTCCGTGCACACCTCTGTAAGTACATGAAGCTAAATCCGCTCCAGACTAAGCGTGGATATGGGTTTGTTCAGACACAGGCTGCAAAGTATTTCTGTTAGCTAATATTATTATTTGTTTAAGTGTTAGAATTGAAATTTGCATAGTACTGCAAAAGTCAAGTAGATTGGTTATGCAGCTGTCAAGTAAGAAACTACCCCTTGCTGGTCTCCATGTGCACATCCCACTGTCCCAGTCCTGGCTGAGTACTTCTGGCTCACAGCATGTTGTATTTAAAGGTATCTAGATAAAAGATCTTTCTCTTCTGTGTGGAGATATCAGATGACCTCTGTTGAAAGCTTAAAAATATTCTTTTTGGAGTCTGCTTTTGGTCACTTACAATTTTAAATTTCATGAGGAAGGGAGCAGATTGAACTGGTTTCCATCCATCACCTGCTGTTTTTAGTGCTGAGCTTGTGGAACAAATTAACCAATCCATCAGGGCCAGCCTTAATCTATTGCTGGTAACTGATTGAAATTTAAGGCCTGGACTCTAACGAACTGTGGTTAAACTGTTAGATGTTTTGCAAATACTGCTTGTGCTGGAATGTCAAAGGAGATTAGCCACAAATTTGGTTAGCTGCTTTTAGGACCTAGTTTTAGTTATCACTGCACAAGTCCTCTTGAATAGTTAAACTGGGATCTAAAGGTGTTTTTTCCTTGCTATATCACAACAAACAGATAATGGAAGCATGATTTAAAGCCAAGACTCCAGCAAAAACATAAACCTTATAGCAAGTGTGAGGCTGATGAATGACACCTTATACTTCTATGAGTTTGTTCAATACCCTTCCATAAGTGAGGGATGGCATGAGTTACCTCATCCAACGTTACGTAAATAAATTGTTGAGACTTTGTTAGGGAAGAAAAGAACAAAGCAATGAGTTTCTCTGTTTTGCACCTCTACCAAATAAGCTGGGTGTGTAAAATGAGCTTTTAGTGCCAAAAAGGCAACCCTGACAGATCTCTGACAGATTTAAGACTTACCAAGAAAAGAAGTTTCTCTAAAGCTCTCAGAGTATTCCAGGCTTCCGGAAAGAACTAAAGCATTAGCATAACATGGCATAGGACACTTTTTTTTTCCTTGTCTGCCTTATGATTCATCCCCCTAAAATACATGTTACACTGGGGTGCTTTCCAAAATGTGTCTGAATATGCCCATGAGTCAAGAATTCCTGAGTTTCCACTTCCTATCCACACAGTTTTGGGGCAAAGGTTTCACTTGGATCAGTGGCTCACAGCTGGCTTTGTCCCTCAGGAGAAGAAGCGATTGCTCCAACATGATGCCATGATTTGTTAGCAAGAGTTTATGCTTTCTTGTGCTAAGCGTGTTTTTTATCTCTGAGGTCCAGTTAGCATGTAACGATGTGTTTTCCCACAGGGAAAGGCTAGGGATGATAGCAGGGGTTATTCTCTGTAGCCACCAGGTTTTGTTAGAAGCCCTTTTCCCTGTAATCAGACTGAAATGCTGCTGCCTTGTATTTAATGGGATGTGGGGTGGCTGAAAGGGATGGAAGAGTGGGGAGAGGAGGTTGTGAAGACATTCTGAGTGGTTGGGTGGGAAGATACTCAAGGGAGAGGGGGCTTACGTTGTCTAAATTGGAAAGAAAACCCCTGGGAAGCATCTGCTCTGTGGGTTGTTGCCTGGAACAGAGAGGAAGATATGAACTTCCAGACCTTGGAAGATTGCTTAGTCTGTTCACCTACCCCACGGCAAGATCAGCTCTGCTGAAACCATCTGCTTATAGTCCTGTTGATGCAGAGCTGGTAGGAGTCAAAGCTCCTGAACAGGCACATAAAAATACCCCAGAGTCCTGCTCCAAACCAACTAGTCTCATTTTTCTTTTCACGCAATAGTGGAGCCTTCAAGGGTCTTTATGTGCCAGACCCAAAAAATTAAAAAAAAAGCTTTCAGAACAAGCAAAATAAGTAAAATGCATCTTCAAGCTCCTTGAGAATGGAGCAGAGGGGAAATGGCAAGCCCCTATGTTCCCCATGGCATCCAGTAAATAACAAACTCTTGAAAAGAGCTAAAATTCATGCAGCAAGAGAGGGATTGTTTAGAGAGGGAAGTTTGTCCTGGATGCAAATGGCTGTGGAAAAGACATGGCAGCTAGGAAATGAAGTGGGGCAGTGGATGTGACAAGACTCTTGCTACAACTTGAGGCAGATAGTAGCAGTGAGTTGGTTAGTTTTATACATACAGGACTTTCCATTTTTTAAAACAGAGAGGAGCAAGTTCTGCTCTCAGCTGTACCAGGAGGAATCAGCCAGGGTACCCCCAGTTCCTGCCTAGGCAGATGGATGGTGCATATCCGCAAGCAGTGTTTGGTTCTGGAGGCTCCATTTCCATCCCCTGCACACAGGTTGCCAGGAGAGATGCTCCTGTTGAGGGAAGTCACCAGATGGTGCTCTTACACATGGTCACGGCAGGTCATTTCCTGCACAAGAGAGCTGGCTTGCTGGTTTGAACAGCCCTTGGAGCAAACTGTTGCATGCAGCACAACACTCATCCCTAAAATGTGTAGATCCTACTGAAGATGAATGCAAATGGTGGCACTGGATTAAACGGGGAAGTTGTCTTACCTGACCAGGTGTGTGCTCTGAGTCCGTAGACAGGCTAAGCATACCAGGTAACCCGTTTTGCCGTGGGCTGGAGGCACCCGTAGCTCTGTGTTGGGTCTCGCTTGACTGGTGGCATCTCAAACTGTTACAAACCATCACTTGTAATTCCCTGATCATATTTGTTATCTCCTAAAACAGTTTCAGAACATCAAATGTTCTCTTGGTACTAGTCAGCTCAGCGTTACCCTGTCTGGCGTAGGAACGTGTAACCAGCACTAAATAGGAGTCAATCGTCTGGTGTGCAAGAAATAAATTTCACGCAGCTCTTGGAGAACTCCTGTCACTGCCAGGAAATCAGCCAGGGATGATCCAAACTTCTTCCTGTCAGAGTGGGCTTTGCAAGTATCTGCAAAGCTGATTGGCACAAACAAATGCAGGGGTTGTCACCTTGAGGAACCTCTCTAGAAGGGGTGGACTGGACCTTGAAGCTTGGCTCCATTTGTCCCCTATCCCGTTTGGCACCTTTTGAAGTTTCCTCTCGCTGTCCCTCTCATGGAGTGAAAATAAGAAACATAAAAAAGTGTAGATGGGGTTATGTTTGTATAAATAAATATGTACACACACCCCTCCATACATAATTTTTTTTTTAAGTCAGGCTTTAAAGCGTTTCTACTGCCTGCTTAAAAAGAAGTCTTTAGGGAAAATGCAAACCTGTAATTCCTTCTGACAGTAAAGTTATGTTTATTTAACCTATTTCTTGTGCTGGCTTTCAAGTCTTATCCTGGAGAAAATGTTATGCCAATACATTATCATTTTTTCACAACTTGGACTTTAAAGAAAATGATCATCCATGAGCTGGTGTTTTTTTTTTTTTTTCAGATCTTCATAAACTTTAAATAGCATTTTTCTGCCTTCATCACAAACCCAGTTAAGCACTATCTGACTAAATGCATAAGCAGAAATATCTCATTTTGTTCAAGCTTTTACACTCCCCTTGTCAACAAACGATTTGAACCTCTCTGCAAAGTGTACTGTCACTTTTCTGCTATCTGTCACATGTCACTCTTTCTCCCTTATTCCCCAAGGACAAATGTCAATTGCTGATTTATATTTCATGTTTTCCTTTAAGAAGGAAAATCCTGTTAGGATACAAATGAATTTTGTGACTCAACTTCACAGAAGATATTAATTGTTCTCTTCCAGGCACTATAATTCCTTCCTACTAGCACATGCTGTTTGTATTTTTATTTTTAACTTTTTTTTTTTAAGAAGCCATGCCTTCTGCTCACTTTAAAGTAGAGCAAGCATAAATAAGTTTTAGCAAAAATAGAATTGTTTGTTGATAGTGGTGGGAAGATGCTACCGTGGAATCAAAGGATTGTGGATAAGATTAAATTGGAGAGAAGGAATGTTGTTATAATTACTCAGGTCTAGGACAGCCTCAGACTCACAAGGTTTGCTTTTGGAAGAGATATTTTTAAATCATTCATGGCAAACCATTTCCAATTAGCTCCCACTTACTGTGGGGTAAGAGCTTGCATATGGGTACATCAGAACAGCTGACGTGTTCAGACAGAGATAGACAGAATTAAGATACCCTTTCGATTTTTAAATCTAAGGAAAAAGGGAGGGAAGAGATCTCTTTACTGCTGTATACTTAAATGGATCCATTTATGTAGTCACTGTGTGTCCAGCTATGGAGTCTGTTTGTTCATAGAAGTAAAATGCTCTTTTTTCTACCCATGGAAAATTATTGTTAATGTTGAACCAGAGGACCTCCTGTTTAACAGTTTTTTGGCTCAAGAAGTGTGATGATGGTCTCTGACCTTTCCTTCTCCAAGGATGCTCCTGCTGAGATTCCCATCATCTGGCTCAAAGCCTTGTAGGACGAGCAGTGACAGAAAGAGACACCGTGGCTAGAAGGGAAGCGTCACAGCGGGCTGTGTTGGAGAGGTGGAAATGGGCCAGATTTAGAGTGGGCAGGGGAGAGTCTCAGGTAGAGGGAATGCTTCTGCAGCAAGGGTACCTGACTGCAAGGACTGTGGAGGAGGAAAGCAGGACTGGTGGTGATCAGTGGTGGACTTTCCCTCTTTAAGGAACTAAAAACAAGTTTGGGAGCTTCCAGAAGTTTTAGTCACAGGCTATACTTCACTTGTAAAAGTACGCTTTTGAGAGAGGAAAGCTTTGACACAACGAGCAAAGAACCTAATTTGCAAATTTTAATAGTTGCCATGTGTTTTTTCTTTTCTGTGTGCATTTGATCACTTCTGCTCTCAAGCTCTGGAGAGTCTTCAACTGATGTCTAATATTTTCACTTTGGCTTAGCAAAGATGATGGTTTCAAGATTTAATTAAAAGTAACACTCGTATTGATTTATGAAGTTTCACTACTGCGCGTGGCAGTGCATGCACCAGTCTGCTGATGTAGAGCAAATGCTGCTCCAGCTGTGGGAAGAGCCTTGGCTTGATCAGCAGCTCTGGCTGTGGTTATGGGGTGAAACATGCAATCAGGATTAATTACTTACAGCCCTTCTCCCCTGCCTCAGATTTCTGCCTTTCTTGGAAAACTCAGATCTATCTTCTGTTTAAAATGCAGTTAGGAGAAGCTCAGGCTGTGGGGAAGAAAACCAGTGGCTCAGGTAACCTTCAGTTGGACCCCCTGTGATGGGATTTGCTAGGAAAGAGTCACCCAATGCCCTGTGCCCCTCTGCTTCCCTCTAAACAATCTACTAAACCAGGGCTGAAACTCGAAGTGGATTGAGCAATAGGATTTTTGAGCTGACACTCTCTAGTAAAAAAAAGTGCAATGTTAAGCTAAATAACAGATGAGTAATTTTAACAGAAAACTGTAACATATTGCCTAGAGGAGTCCTGATGATGTCATTACCTTGTTTTCCCTGTGCTTGTGATGATGCGGTTGCCGACAAAAGGTGAAAGACTACTCAACCCCCTGGATACCTGTACACTACAAATTAGATCCAGATGAAGCCGACTTTGATTTAAACACCCTTGCAGTAGGAACACTGGTGAGCTGTGCTTGAGCTAATTAAACTTTCAGCAGTTCACCTTTGTGAGAGCTTAATTAGCTGAGATGCTGCCTTCTCTATATTTATCTTGTGTGTCTTCCAGAGATGCACGTCGAAAGGAGCTTTGATTTGTGGGTTATGTAACCGTGAGGGTGCATAAGCTTTCCTTATCTCCCTGGAAGGATAGGTACTGTGTAGGGGTCAATGGCAAAGGGTTTTTTTCACATGGAGCCTGAATGTTCAAGGTACCTGTATGTTTTCAGAGACACAAGTCCCATAATTTTAACCAGAGTTGCGAGGCGAGATGTGTCAAATGCTTTCAGTGCTGAACTGGCAGAAGCAAAGCTGGTGTGTGTGCAGAGCCTCCTATGTCACCTCTGCTGGTATTAGGATCAGGTGCACAAACCCCAACTTTAGTAAATGATCTTTACTTCCAAATCACATCCACTGTGCTTTAAAAGAAAGCACAAAAGCCACTGAAATCCCATCCCATCCCTCTGCATAGCATGTGCCCTGCGGCAACTTGCATTCTTGCCTGGAATTCTTGAGATGTTATACTTCTTCCCTCTCTGCCTCCTTGGTTGTTTAGTCTTTCTCATGTGGGAATGTGGGTGCTGGTTTCCCGGGCAGGTACTGCAGTTACTGGGAGCAACATGTCATGCTGGGTGGGTGGAAGAGGGACGAGTGACTTGGGTGTAGCACCTTTTCTCCAAACCTGTGTGTCAGTTCCTCCAAAGTCCTGAGAGAAAACTGAGGCTTTACAGATGATGCTGATTTGTTTTCTTGTGTGATTTGCTTGCCATTTCTTAAACTCTTTTTGTCTTTACCTGCAAATACCAGATTTACAAATTTACATTAAAATTTATATTAAAAAATAGGATACTTTTCTGTCTCCCCAGTGTGTAATTTTAAAGGAAAGGCACTTCACAAGCAAGCCTCACAACAGTTGGACTCAGGAAGTGTTTCTCAGGCAGGTATCACTACCTTTAAAATCCCACCTTTTGTAGCCCAAACTAAACCCCAGCAACTCAGCCTTACCTTCTCCCTTCTAAGGGTTTCGGGGCTCATATCACAAACATGTGAGCATCATTACACCTTCAGTGGCTGCATGATGCATATCACTGTTTGACTTGAATGTTCTGGCTCCAGAAACTTTTCCTTCTTACTGAGAGATTGGTATGACCAATACCTCTTCTGAGCATGCAGAGAATGCCATACGCAGCCCAGGGCACAAATAACACCTTGATTCCCCAGTATATCTCCAAACTATTGTAGAAATAGCAGGTGAACCACTGTTTCTATTAAGGTCAGGTCATCTTTCATATATATCCGAAGAAAAGTCATTGTTCTTCCCTGTAAAATTAAAATGAAATTATAAAAATCATATAAGTGCCACATCACGCTGCAATTTTGGAAAGTAATTGCTTTAAAAGTGTATATATCACTGCCTTCCCACCAAAACTACCACTTTTCTTGGAGAATACTTGTGAACAGTCCCTAATAGGGCAATAAATATTCAGCAGGTCTTTGGTGGATGGCTTTGGAGGACTTCTAATTACCTCTAATTAAGCTTAAAAAACCTCCCTTGTGCATGCTTAACCAATTCAGGCTTTTCTGGTTGTCATTATTTTTTTTCTCCCTCCTAAAGGCCAGCTCCCAGCTCTCTTCACACGTGGCATCATTCTCCACCAAGAGAAGAGATCCAGGGAAGGGAGGTGGTAAGTCAAGCCCCAGCACAGCAGTGTTACCTGTCGCTATAAGATTAATGAATATCTGACAGCTTTGGGACTGGGGTGGGGGAACCACTAAAAAAAGACACGGAATGGTCTGATGATGGAACTAGTGCCTGGAGTCAGGCAGGAGGCATCTGGCAAAGCTCCCACTGCCTGGGGGTCAGGTCACACATCTTGCTCCAATGGGCCAGTTTGGCTGCTGGGTACAGCAAGATTGGGATCTCTGTGTGTCTCTGAGCATTCAGAGCCTTTCTGAGTTAAAGCTGATTTATCTTTCTCCCCGAATTCCCTTATCAACATCACTGAATTTCACTTTTAAAAATTTAAATAAACCTGGGCAAACAGCTCTGGGCAAGTGCTTGTAACCCTGTTCCTATTCCTGCAGTCTCTGTTTCCCAACTCTGGCTGTTGCTGTGGCTCCAGCCCTGAAACCTCTGGAGGCAGGTCTCCAGAAGTGTGCAGTTGCCTTGCCTTGGCTCAAAACAACATGTGCCTGATTCCCTCCCAGCTCCACCTTTGGTCAGGGCTGACTGTTCAGAGGCAGGTAAATGTCCTGGGACTAACTTCTGTTCTGGCCCGGTACAAAGATCTCTAAGCCACCTTGGTGGAAGTCAGCATCTTGGCAAGTCAGTCTGAGCACAGCATGCGGCTGCGCCCTGGACCATAAAACGAGGGGTATCCGAGCTCGGGATTGCCACAAATCCTGACATTCATCCCTGCTGACAGCTGATGCCCAAAGCACAGGGCTGCTCAGGCATGGCTAGTCCTGAGCATAAGGATTGTCCTTGTTGAGTGCAAACACCTTTTCAGTAGCTGCTCTGCTCCTTTATCAGATGCTGCTTGGAGCTGGTCTGATGGGGACTTTAGCCTCAGCAAACAGAGAAAGGAGGCAACTAACAGCAGCACTCAAACAGGCAGGTCAAAATGGCATTGGAAGGCCTGTCTGACTCTCTGAAGTTGGCAAAAGGGGAGGCTTTCTATGAAAACACCTTTTTCTCCAATTGATTTCTTCAGTCTCTGCTGCTGATGTGCTTTTGCTGCGTTAGGGCCTCGGCACTTACAAGCTACTCATCCTGCCAGCCGCATGGGAATCTTCACTGTGTCCAGCGCTGCCAGGCAGGAAGATGTGGTGGGACAGGGCCTACCCTCATCTACCCTGCAAGGGCTGCCCCTATCTAGCCAAGGGCCACCTCTAGCCTTGGCTGCATTAAGCACCAAACAGCTTTAAATTTTTGATGGAGTGTTTCCCTAAAGGTGGCTAAAGTCTCCCCCAAAGACAGCAATGGCATCTTGGAGATTCTTGCCAGGGCTGCACAACTTGATGTGTATAAAGGAAAAGGTTGTGTGTGGCTCTGAGCTGCTGCATTGGGACCGGCATTGCTGACCCCCTTGGATCTCACCTAAACAGAGATCTTTGCAGGGACCATTTTGGCAGGCATCTGATTTCCCATTTAATCGATTTTTACGGCTGCCAGTGAGATTATTTGGGTAAAGACGTTTATATCTTGGATAAACACCAAGAAGTTGAGGTGCTGATCTAGATTGAACCATCCCCTCGAACATTTGGGGAATTGCTTGTAATAAATTGTTGCTGTGGCTCTGGATAGATTTTTCCTGTATCCTAGCAATGATTGCCTTTGACTGAAGCTTTGGTTGCTACAGTTGGGGTTCTGATGGAAATATTCAGACTGTCAGCCCCTTGCCTGCTCTTGTGCCATCTCTTCCACAACCAACCTCCTGCCCTCCCCCACGAAGCTGATAGCTTGCCTCAGGCAACGCAATTCCTTGCAACCTAGCAATTTACACCTTGCCGAAATGATTGCGGTATTAGAATAACATCGCTGCTGCATGGGACCTGACTTGATTTTTAATAAACTGCAGGGCTGCTGTGATGGGTAGTTATGAGTCACTGGCTGTAGCAGAGCTGAGCCGCTCTCTGCCTTCAAAACCAGTCGCAGCGAATCCCCCCTCAGAAGCCTCATTGATTTTTTGCCTGCATAATTTATACGTTTATGTTTGCCTTCTGTGAATAAAGGAGCAAACAATGGCCGGGTTCGCTCGCAGAGGCAATCCTTTGAAGCAAATATCCATCCACGAAACACTTTCATGAATTCCAAAGCTCCTTCACTCATGGGAGAAGAATATATAAAAAAAAAAAAAAAGACAAACCCTAGCAACAACAACAGTCGTTACTGTTATGTGGGTTTTCAAATCTACAAAGTTTTCCACAGTTCCAGCAAACAACATTTTTCAGACGAGAGCAAGCAATTCTGCGATTTGTCTTTCTGAGCTTGGCTCTGCCCTGAAAGGATGCAGCAGTGGCACTGGCAGAGGGCTGCACCCTGACGCTGGGTAAGGGGCTGAGAGCTGGGACTGCCATGTCGCAGGGTCACATTGCGGGGCTCGCGATGTCTCAGCAACAGCCCCACTACGGAGGTTAAATAAGCATCTAAGAACCTCTGGGTTTTCTTTCTTACAGCAGTAAAAAGCCTTAGTCAAGAAGTGAAGTGTAGGCTTTCTGTAGGATGGGGTGAATAATTATGAAAAAGAATCTCATATACATGTTTTAATCCTATGGCTTTTAAGAAAAATGCCTGCTTTTTGGACCATGGCTCATGTCTGTGGGCCCTTTTGCTTCCACATGAAGTGGTCGGTGCTTTCTTCCTTGCACAAAGCAAAGCTCAGCTCAACGATTTGAGTCTTCATTAAGGACAACAATGAGAAATCTCCCTGTCAGAAGGGATGCACCACAGGAACCTCTTCTCCTGAAGATGTTTGAGTGCAGAGAGCAAAATGGCTCTTGGGTCCTGGCAGCACAGCCTTTCACGTTGGCTATTATGGTTGATTTTTTTTTCCACTCTGTGCTCTGTGCAGCTGTCAGGTTTCCACTTAAAAACTCTGCTCAAGGAGTTTGTGTGGTATGTTATATGTACCTAAGCTGTGGGATCAAACTCAACTGCTTCCACCTGGGAACGGGTCTTCATCCACCAAAATTTTCTTCCCACAGAACGGACTTAATCTGTGATTTCAATGTTCTCCTTTCCCAAGAGCCTGACTTGGTTCCCCTGCCAATAACAAGATCGTGACTGAGAATATTTGGGGATTGCAAACAAGGGATTTGGTTGCTCATTTATCCATACCTATTTTTGTGAGTAATAGCTTGGAAAGAGTCCTTTACCATTTCTCTCCTAATATATAATGCTAACGTTTGAAAGAATGAATGAACTTTTACTCTTGATGGTCTGGATATACCTGAAGAGTTCAAGGAAAGCAAGCAGAGACATCTTGTGGTTTTGGAGATGATATATAAAAAAATAAGTGTGCCAGCGTCCTTTCCTCCAAATTTCTACTCCCATCTCATCCTGAAGGGTTTGGTTGAATTTCCAGCATCACAGAAGGAGGTGATAGACCTTGTATACCTTGGAAGTGGGTGTCCCACATGAGGATTTCAGACCCCGTGGAGCAGGACATTATTCAGACCAAGAGTTTTGTTCTGTAAAGGATGGAGCCATTTGTTTTTTAAACCTGGAGGTCAGAGCTGGGAATGGATTTCTATTCCCTCAAGTTCCATTCAGAGCTGAATGTCTGATCTGAAACCCATTTCCAGTGGAAACAGTGAAATAAAAATGACATGACTATTTCCATTTGCCAAGAGCATTTTCAGCCTGAGCCAGCCCAAAGGCACAACTTGGTATTTTCAAGTGTCAATCAAAGATGCTTTCCCTTCAGCTGGTGCCGGGTCCAACAATAGGCCATATGGGACATTAGTCAATGCCAGATGAAGAAGAATTGAATCAGGAATAAAACATGTCAAAGGATCTTCATGCTAATTCCAAACTCTACAATCATCATGATGGGAGGGGACTTACAGTTGTGCCAGCCCAATCATCCTCATTGGCAAAATAAGAAACAGCACAGGTATAAATATCCCTGCGCTTTTGGATATTTAGAATGGTACAATGAGGTCTAGAATACATAATGGTAAAATATTTTTGCAGAAAAGCTCAAAAAAATAACTGAGTTCTTAAATAGCGTGAGACGGCTGTGGTTTTCTGACAATACTTTGAGCACAGTCCAGATCTCCAAAGATACCCAGGCACTTGAAATCGAATGTTTGTGTTCCTCTACTCAGGCTGAGCAGTACTGAATGCTGTAAATAACTGTTGTGCAAGTACATGTGCTGTACATGAATTCTATCAAAGTAAAGGCCGGTGTGTTATTAATATGCAGGACTTCTTCTTTGAAAGCAGGCAAAGTAGCTGTAATTTTAAAGGAAGATAATATAGTTTTTGGAAATCAGTGGGAAATGGGTGTCTTTTGAAAAACTTCCTCCTTAATCAACAAAACCTTTGTGATCCAGAAAACTGTGGGAGTAACAGATGGCTGATGTTTCTTTTCATGTAGGCCAGTAAAAAAAAGAAGCATGTGTCTTAATGAGCAGAAAAGATGTGAGAAGGTACCAGTAATGTGGAAGATGGATGCAGGCAAACCAGGTGCTACCTTCCTGGTTATTGAGAGGCTTCATCTGTTGATCAAAGAGATGTGAAGGGAGAAAGGATCTTTGACCCTAATTTGGACTATTATGGCATCTTTCTCTGGAGCTCTTGAACTGCCCCCTCTCCACCTCCCTAGATGCACATTGGAGAGATGCAACACCCAGATCAGGTACCAGTACAGCGTGGCCAGAGCTTGTCTGGAAACTACAAAAACATGATGCTCTGAAACCCTTTTAATTTTTTTTTTTTTACTGTGAAATCAGACTTTATAGTAAGTACCAAAGGTCATCTCAACTGGCTTGATTATAGACAGTCTACCAGACAGGATGGTGGCATCTCAGCAACTGCTAATTCCATAGACTTCCTAAAAGATTCTTTCCTCCCCTGTTTGGACAGTACTTCTAAGATTTACATCCTACGACTCTCTGTCAGCTTTATACAAAAGAATCCAGCCTGCAGTGCAGAGACTGATGGAAAAATAAGAAGCTGGAACAGAACTGTCATTACAACATTTACTGCGGGAAGCTTTTGGGCAAATATTAAGGAAGTGTGTGTGTGTGCGTGTATATATATATGTATATTCATTCTAGTATATATATTTTTTTCATCCTAGCTCTTCCAAACCCAAGAAGGACAAAATGCTGTTGAATTGTGGGAATCGCCAGGAATCAGCATTTCAGGGTTATTTCAGAAGCTGTGGGAAAGGTGCCCTTATTTCCCACACAGGCAAGGCAGGACCCTGGTGCCAATGAGTGTGAGCCAGTTACTACTCAACTATAATTGAGATTTAAGAACTATCATTTGCTATTGGTTAATGAAGGAAATATTTATGGCCAAAGCTTGGTGCCAAGTACAATATTTATGACCAAGTTTTTAGCAGTAACTGCATTTTTAATGCTGAGTTTTGCACAGAGGGGACAGATCACATTCACACTGATGTGGGCATGAAACTGAAGCTTGAAGTCCTCAAGACGAAGCTTGGAGCAGGGTCTGTCTCTAGCAAATCTCATTCTTGCCTACACAGCAGCTTTGGTGAGAGCACTTGAAGTAGACATCAGAAGGTCTGGATTGCTCTGCTCTCCTTGCCTGGCTGAAATGACCTCTGCTCAGGGTGCTAATGCTTGTCATGGGTGTTGTTCTAGATCAGGTCTGTGCACTGGGATCAAGGGCTTCAAATCATGGTGCACCTCCTGAGCTCCACTGATTAAGCCAGGGGTGGCTGGAGAAGCTCCCAACTCCTGCTCTCTGGTAGGATGGATGGTGCATGCACCACTGAGCCCCTGACGTTCATAGCCCAGGGTGTTCAGCAGTTTTATTTCACTTTATATGAATACACCAGGTCAGGAGCTTGGGAGAGGTTGCAGCTTACTCAGCCACCTCATCTGGCTAATTGCACTGTGGCTCTCATCAAGCCCGGCTTTGCTTGTAGTATGCAGCAGCCTTGGAGAGGTTTGTGCTGGTTGGGAAGATGTGATCTGTAGCTGGTGCTGATTATGATGAGAAAAGGGAAAGGATTTGTCAACCACTCAACTCCAGATTTCTTCAGTGAATAAACTGGGCAGTATTTGCCCTCTGGTGAGGAAGGACAAGAGCGTAATTTAGATCTACAAAGCTGAGCAGTGAAACCAAAGCTATCCTTGGAGAACAAACTTGTCTGGAGAGACATGTTTCTGTTCTCTAAAAATCCATCTCCTTGGATCTTGAGAGAAGTGAAATCTCCCTCCTTGCCCTTTTCAATGAAGCCTGGCATTTACAAATAAGATGTAGAGGTTCATCTGATTTGCAGCATGAGGTCTTTAATAGTTGTAGAGCTGGAAACCTTAATGAGGCCATAACTTGCTGCTTTGCTTCTTTCCCATTTTCAATAGTGGGTTCACTTTGCGTTTGTTTTTTTTTTTTTAGCATAGCCAGAATTACAAATCCTCTTGTTGCTTTATTAATAATGAACCTTATTCCACAAATTCCCAGGATATGTCTGAGTGAAGAAGAGGAGAAATCCAGGGAAGAAGAAATGTCTGGATTAGTGCGCTTTGTTGGCATCATGAGCGAACGATCGGAGAAAGATGATCACAGTGTTACACAGCTGTGGAGAAGAGAGAGGTGGGAACCAGCCAGGAGACCCCAGGTGTCCCAGTGCAGCCTGTCCAGAGGTAAATACAACTGGATGCTCCCCAGAGCTTTGTTATGGAGCTAATCCTGCCAGGTGCTGAGCTCCCTTAACTCCCAGCTCAGTAATGCATGAGAATTGCAAGGCAACACAATAGGTTAATGCATTAGGGCTCTTGCGCTTGGATTCCAATCTTAATCAGCTCAGGGAGAGGAGGGAGAGAGGTCGCATTAGCCATACCACCCCGCTGTGAAGCGCATACATCATCTGCTGCACGCCCTACTGAGCATCTCTGCATGGCAGGAGCCGTGGGGGCTACCCTGGGCCAGGACTGTGGCTGGAGGGCATGTACCCACAGTAGCCCCGAGTACCCGGGGCCAGGCTGCCAGGCAAGGGACGGCCAGTTTTGTCTGCTTTCTTTGTGCACTTTGTGATGGAAACCAGTCTAGAAAGAAATCACATGGCTGATGCCGCTTTGGAGCATCTCACAGACACATCGCTCATCGCCAATGGAGAGCTGGTTTCTCGCTGTGGATGCTGTAGTTGTAACGCCATGGCACTGCCTTTGTCCCCTGAGCCTCAGCATTGCCATGAGGATGCTTCAGACAATGGTAAGAGGCTGCAATAATCTTATGGTTGGAAACCTATCCATTCCACAGACAGCTTCCAAGAAGGAAAGAATTCTGGGCATCATAACCACATCTCCTGCTTTGGAAATAATCATTACTGCTCTTGCTTTTTCCCCTCTTGCTTTTACTGCCGTGCAGGTGTCTTTCCCTGCTTGGCCAAAAGTCTCTTACATAGTAAAATGTTTGATTTAGTTCAAAATGTCTTTCAAAGTCTTCTGGCACCTCACAGACAAGCTGAAATAAATCTGAATAAATCACAGTCGCTCTTGCGAGGCCAGCAGTACCTTGCAGATTTCCCCAGGGGAAACAGCCTCGCACGTCCCCCTGCTCTGCTCGTTTCAGTGCACATTTCGCTGCAAGGAGAGATCTCCCCCTTCAGTGTTGGTTTTCTTCCTACTACTTTTTCTTCAGCTGAGGTCTCTGTTGATGACAAAGCAGTTAGGGATGAGAGAGAGAAACCTCCTTTAGCACAGGGATGGAGAGAAGGAAAAAAATCAGACCACCTTTGAAGCCAAAGACAGTGTTTCAAGCATTCCATTAGCTGGCTTTGTCCCCTGTGTCAAGCCCAGACAGGGAACGAGTAAGGAGAAATTATCATCATTATGTCCCACTTCTGTAGATTCAGACATGCAGATGACATTTTGGAAAATAAACAGCAGCCAAGGGCTTGCCCTGGAGAGCTGGCTGTGGCATTCAAGACAAGATCATGGAGAGAGAGGGCAAATTCAAAGAGAACACGCAGTCCTAGGATCCTGGTAGAGCAGCACGCCTCTGCTTCCTCGAGCAGGTGATTTTTTTTCCATATTGAACTAGTGATGGCAGGAGAGGAGGCCCAGACACAGGTTACATGCGGGCACCCAACTCCCAGGGATGTACAACCCCCTTCTCTCAGTGTCTTTTACGGATAAAAATTATTTGAGAAAGGGCTAAAAGGGGAATGAGATTTGCAGGAGTGCAGAATGCAAGACATTCGATTCAGGAGTTACCACCTCCTTGCAAAATCATGGAATTCTACTAAATGACTCACAACACTTGAACCTGATCTTGCCCTTATTCCAAGGACAGGTCTGAGATTTCATTGTACACCTTGGGGAAAACACTGTCTTCAGTCTGCTTAGTTCAGCCTACAATCTTCAATAACTGGGGTGTTTTAATTCAGTTTTTGTGAACATCTGGATCACCCACATTATCCACGTCTTTGTCTGACGAAGGAAGATAATAAGGAGGAGGCACAGAGCTGGGTGTCTGAGAATCACACTGGAGCTGCAGCTTTCTCCCACAGTAAAAACAAAATCATTAAACCCCTTAAATGGCATCTTTTGTCCCGGTCAGACTGAGTCCCTTGCACATGTACCAGTGGGAGACATTGCCTTCTAAGCACACACAGGAGCTGATGGAAATTTTGTTATGGCCCAATGATGCAGAAAGAAACTGGTGGTGAGATTTAACAAGGTCACTTCAAGGCACAGAAACCTCTGTAAAATATGCTCATTCCCCACATCATATAAAACGGGGCCAGGGATGTGAGGGATAAACCTTTCACCTATAGGCAATGATGATTTATGATTAATTTCCAAAAGAAGGAAATCCTTTTTTAATCAAAATTATTTATAGGGTTAATCCAGAGGCAGTATTTGCTTGCCAGCACAGAAACCGAGGCAAGGTGAAGATGGATGGAGGTTTGTCCATGGGATTTGAATCAGCTCTGCCCAGGAGGGCCTGTAGTCAAGGATACCTGTATTATTTATGGCCAAGGTTTTCAAAAGGGAATAGCTGATCCTGGATCCCTTGGGTTTGGTTGCCCAACATGTGACCTGTGCAGAGTACCAGCCTCCTTGAAAAATGGCCATTAGAAATCCTATTTCCCACCATGAGCCTTTGGGAATTTGTAAGATCTGTTGTAGCCTGGTGCTGAAACCCAGGATTCCCCCCATTTAGCGGTGCTGGGTACGAGCTGAGCCGTGCTGGACCCGCGAGGAGCAGAGGAGTGTGCAAACTGTGGTGACATCCTTGTCCCTCCGGATTTCAAAGAGCAAAGGGGTGTAAAGAAATGAGTGTTCCTGGTTGCTGAGCAGATGTTTGGGAATGTGTGGTTGCAGCGTGTGACTGAGTGATGCTGTTTTTACCCTGAAGAGGAATGATTGCCCTTCTGCTACCCTGTCACTGGCGGTGGGAAGGAGAGGTGCTCAGTGTTGCACAGGAGCTGGCTCTCAGGATGTAACCTGTGCTTTGGCTTTAAGTTAATTTGATCTCACATCTGCTGTTTATTAAATTAATGCTGGATGGTTCCCTGGAATGAGCGCTACGGATTTTTATAGCATGTCACAGGGGCTCAGGTGCTGCAATGAGGGTCAGGACACTGAAAGCAAGGCAGACAAACCATACAGAAGGCCATACACCCATTGGAAAATGTGGTGGGGTTTGTAATTCAAAAAACTGACAACTGTTGAGGAAGAGATGAGACAAGAAAAGACAAGGCAAGATGAGTTTGGTACTACACTGATGTTATTTATAATCTCACTACAGACCTAATTCCTCCTGTGACATCAATCTCCCCATTTTCAGCCAGCAATCTATTATACTGGAAGATATTTGAGATGCTTTGGGAGTAGGGAAATTATTATACATAAAATACGTAGCTAGTATTATTAGAACAGACTTTGATTAATTTTGCAGCTGGCAAAATTACCCCTGCCTGAAAATGAAATCCATTTGCTATCGGTGTGGAAGTAATTGTGTTAATATCAAAGCTAGTGTTAAAATGAAAGGGAGAGGGCTCTACTCCTGTGTCTCCCATGTGAGGAATCAGGGGTGTGAGATGAAGGGCTAGTGTGATAATTCCTTGCTAGAACACGGAATCCTCTCAAACACTAGGAATTATTCTTTCTTCCACAAAAACTCTTCATGACTTAAACAGTTATTTGTGGTATATTAAAGGTGCATTCAAGTATATAGATACATTCAAGTAACCTCCTGTCTCAGTCTCACCTTTGATTTGCGTATTTCCTATGGGCAGAGGCTAATATTTGTATCTGTACTATGTTTGTACAGCACCAAGCGCAGCAAAGCCCTTTTCTTGTGGGCAGGTTCATGAGCCCAATAACTGTCGACAGCAAAGATTTCTGGCCTGGGCATGTAGATCTCTCAGGCTAATTACCCTGTTAGTCTACAGGAGTGATTTTGAAAAGCACTTGGACGAGATTAAACAGACAGCTTTCGTTAATTAAGAACTGTTTGGGCTTCAGGTGCTGTGAAGATCCCAGATGGCCCCATATCCATCACCTCTGGCTGCAGCTGGGGTCTGGATCTCCCCCCTCATTTCTCATGCTAAAAGTTTTCCTCCCTGCAGCCTGTTTGCTGGAGCCCACAGATTCTCTCCTCCTCCTAAGCAGGAGGTGGGCAGGTCTGACTACATTAAATATACAAACATACTGTGCTCCCTCTCTGCTCCTCCAAGGGCTGGCGTGGGCATCGGTGGCCCATCAGCAGCAGAATCTGAGCAAAGGCTGCCCAAAGGGCTGGGGGAAGGGTGAGAGAAGCAGCAGCCAGCAACAAAGCCAGCAGCCAAACCGCCCCGTAGGAAAGGGGAGAGGAGCAAGCCGGAGAGCCCAGGGATGCTGTGCATTTCGTGGCTCTTCTGCAGCCCTTCCGCATCTCCTGCAAGTACGTGTGCGTCGGTGTCCCAGGGAAGAGCATCCTTCTAGGAGGAAGAGCTGGAAATCAGTCAGAAGAGGAAAGATAAACAAAACACCAGCTATTATTCCTTCCCAGAGGCAAGCGAGAAGGAGAGAAAGGAGTTAAAGGGAATGAAGCTGGAGGATCCAGAGATTCAGAGAGGAAAAGTTGCCCTGACAGGAGACTCTGCGTACTAGAGCCTGAGCTCTGCTCCACAATGGGATTTCTCATGTCTAAAGGAAACCTCCTCCTCCTGCTCTGTGTCAGCATCTTCCCCGGTAAGTTTGAGAAAGCTTTTCTACCCCTGCTCTGCCCTTTAGCTCTTTCCTCCCTTACCCTTCTCAAAGACACTGGGAACCGGTCCCTATCAATGAGGAATCTTCCCTGTTCCTGCATCCTCCTGCCCCATGGCTGCAGGTTCCCTAAACACCAGCCTCTGCTGAGCAATGCTTTGATTTTATTTTCTGCTCCTTGCCTGATTTGATGGGGAAAGGGTTAAAGCCGCGGTGGGGAAGGGGACAGGAGGGAGAATACAGGCAGGGGCTCAGCATCCTGCTTCTTGCCTGGGTTTTTCTTTCCTTGATAAAGTGTGTTAATGTGTCTCCGGGCTACAGCTCCTGCCGGGGAGAGCACTGCCAGCGCTCAGCTAATGCTTCCCTTTGTATAATCCAGGGCAGCTAAAGACTAAGTAGGAGCCATATTCCACGAGGGATGCAGGGAGAGCCCCCGGCTCCCTCTCCCCACCGTCCGTGGTGGAGGAGGCATCTGCGTGCCGCCGGCACAGGAGCGCAGCTCCCCCGGCAGCCCCCTGCAAGAAGGGTGGCTTTAATTTTTAATAACCAACAGACACCTCCGCCAGTTCCTCTAGTCTACGTGCAGGGTCAGGGCTGCTCCTTACAGCCTCCAACTTTTAAAGTCTTTCTTGCGGGAAACTGAGGTCTTTATCCAATTTTGGTCTCCCCCATCCTCTTCCTTCACCCATCAGTTTCGTGAAAAAACAGCTATGAACATTAGTCTGAAGGGCTGCCTTTTTTTTTTTTCCCCTGATGCATTTGATGCCAGATTTTATGTGTAAATCTGGCCCAAAAGCCCTATCTCCCAGCAGGAAGCTGCTTTTTCCTCTTTGCTGTACCCTTCTAGCATCCCTCTTTCCTGCTCACAGACTTCCCTGCTAGAAACTTGCTGTGAAGTGGCCATAAAAATTAAACAAGATTCAGGGAAGAATGGCCCATGTAGTGTTTTTTCAAATGGTTTTTCTGATGCCCCTAATTTCTGCAGATCAATCCTGCTTTACAATAGAAATCCTACATTGGGAATTGGCCACGGTGGGTGGATAAAGTGAGAAATCCATGGCCATGCCTGGGGTAGGAGGGAAACAATTCAGCAGGTTGGCAACACCTTCCTGTGTGACCCTACTTGCCCATTGCTGGAGTTAGCCCCAGAATCCCCCGGGAGAAGGCTCCAGCCAAGCGGGTGCTTGGAGCTGTATGCGTTTCATGCCACCGTGCCCCATGCCTTCCCCACAGCCTTCGGCCATGTGGAAACCCGAGCCCACGCAGAGGAACGTCTCCTGAAGAAACTCTTCTCTGGTTATAACAAGTGGTCCCGCCCTGTCGCCAACATTTCCGATGTGGTCCTCGTCCGCTTCGGCTTGTCCATTGCTCAGCTCATAGATGTTGTAAGTGCAACCTGTTTGTGCAACAAGTGGCTAAGATTAACCAGGCTGGGGCTTGGGGAGAGGCTCCTGGTGTGTGTGGGTTTGACCAGCTGATCCAGGGTCAAGCTGGGAAGACTGCTCCCAGCAGACAAGAGTTATCACGCAGACAGCTCTGCTGGAATGAGGGATGACTCATGTGAGTAGCTGGTTATCAAAGTGGATCCTTTATTCCTCATTTACTATAAACTGAATACAAATTTCCTTAACCTGTGGGACTGATCACAGCAGACCAGTGGAGCAACTGGTATAAATGCCAGAGAGTCCCGGTTTAGGAAAAAACAAATAACTGATTTGGAATTTGAGCCATAATTATTAACACTAATACACACAAGCTAATAGGAGCAGTGGTTTATGAATCTCTGAATGACAGCTTGCCTGAAGAGCTTTCTGCAAATGGAAGTTTTGAGGGTTGATAGCTAATCTGGCAGATAGCATCGAGAAAATTGTTGCTGAATGTTTGCTCAAATAGAAGTTACATGTGTGCAAACTGCATGTGCCATGTATGAAACGGAGGGGTTTGCATTCCAGACTGATGCACATCGAAATGGTATTTGAAGGGTTACTCTATCACAGCGTGTTGGGGTCAAGGAGATGCCTTCAGGGCTGCAGATGTTAAGCACACACAGTGTCTAGCTTGTGAAGGTCTTGCTCCCGCATGCTTCACGCTCCTGTCCCTCTTTGCGTGCAGCACTTGGCAGGACGGTGTGTTTGTGCAGAGGCACGTCTCGAACACGTATCGACCTCGCTGCCACTTACTGTATCCATGTGGCAGAGTGAAAGCGGATGACAATGGGAAGTGTAAGGCAACTTAAAACCCTTACTAGGGTGGGAAAATCATAACAGATTACTCACTGCAATATATTATATTTTGAGATAAGAGTTTTAAGAGGTGGTGCAGGAGGTGGGCCTGTTCAGCCTGGAGAAGGCTCCAGGGAGACCTTAAGGCATCTTCCAGTGCCTGAATGGGCTACAAGAAAGTGTGGGAGGGGACTTTTTCCCAGGGCAGGGAGTGACAGGACAAGGAGTAACAGGTTTGAACTGAAAGAGGAAGCTTGAGATGTGGGACATCAGGATGAAATTCTTCCTGGAGAGGGTGGGGAGCACTGGGACAGGTTGCCCAGAGAAGCTGTGGATGCCCCATCCCTGGGAGTGTCCAAGGCCAGGCTGGATGAGGCTTGGAGCAACCTGATCTAGTGGAAGGTGTCCCTGCCCATGGCAGGAGGTTGGAACCAGATGATCTTTAATGTCCCTCCCAACCCAAACCATTCTGTGATTCTATGATCTCCTTGCACACAAGCCGTCAGCTTCCAGCTTTGCAGCACAGAAATGGTCTTCTGTTCCCCTCCTCTCTCTTACATCAGCCTGAGGGATCCAGGGCTGTTTGCAGTTGCTAATGTTGAAGTTGTACGGTTCTCATCTGAATAATTGATAAGACTAAAGATGAGACATTAGTGACTGTGGAGGCAGGAGAGAGACTTACCATTATGCAGCTGCTGAATCGTGGAAGGGGGAGGATCGATACACCTGCTTCGTAGTGCTTTTCCCAGTTTACTTAAGAAGAATTAATCATCTTAAAATCATGTCAGTGGTTAGAAGTACAACTAGCAGGCAGTTGTGTGCCAGGGCTGGTGGGTATGGCTGGAGGAGAGCTCTCATCTCTTCTTGCCCCACTCTGTGTGCCTGGGGTATGATGACACCCCCTGCCACTGCTGCAGCACTCCGTCTCTCTCTCCTGCTTCACGACCGTGACACTGGTTTGGTGCAAACCCCACTGCATTTGTTAGACCTGATGTTCAGCTCCCAACGACAAGAAGTCTGAAAGAGAAATCAGAGCCGTATTCAAACCCCAGCTCCTGCTGACAAAAGGCTGGGGGGGGGACGGGACGGGACAAAAATCAATGTGCAACTTGACATCCCTCCATGTCCTTACCTCACCCTGGTGTGCTGAGGGTTTTTCTCAGCCCAGAAAAAAGTGGTAAGGGATTGAGCATGTGTCCAGGAGCAGCCACCGAGGAACATATTTGGGGTCCTAAGCGTGTGTCTTTGCAGGATCTTGCATGCTGTGTTCACCTTGAGAGAAGAGGCCAGACAGGGCAACACCATGGTCACTGCAGGATCGGGCACTGTCCTTTGGGCTGTCTCTGTGCAGGCAGAGTCATTAGCACATTGCAAATCCCCCACCAGCTAAAGACATGGGGCTAGAGCCATGCTTCACGTGGGTCAGGAGGATGGCAGAGCCCTCGGGTGTAGTGATGGGCAGGAGTTTCACCAAGGGGCTGCACCCAGCCAGGGAGGAACATTCCAGTAAAGGGTAGCACCTGCGAGACTGGGATCTCCAGTGCAGGGGCTTTGGTGGAGACCCTCAGATGCTTGAATTACAGTGTGGTAGGAGAAGCAGAGGCTCAAGGATAGGTCCAGGCCATGGCAGCCTCCTCCAGCAGCATCTCTCACCTGCAACCAAGGAAGCAGCTGCATTTTTTCCCTTCCTTTGTTGTTCATTTGAATGTTTTTTGTATTCCTCCTTCTTCCATGTCCCTTCTGGTCCCTAATCCCTTGACAAGGGTATCTCTGATCAGGTTTTACACTTGATGCCGCAAAAGCAATGAGGAGGCTCAGCGAGGGGGAGGCATTGCTCCGCCATGAATCTCCTGGCTTTTAATGTTCAGAATTAATCCTGGACTGCCACGAGTGCAAGGTTAATGATGAGCAGTTTGCTTCCACATGAGCCCTGTCAATTGAGCTGATTCTGATGCCAGACCAAAGAGAGCCAGAAACAAAGCAAACACACAAATAATCGTGGAGCTCTGGTGTGAAAGAGTAGGACTAGGCTCTGCCCCACATAATGCATCCTGATTATTTACACAGGGGTTGTAACAAGCATGCAAGGCAAGCAGAAAATGGTAATTAATTCTACTACTGAGCTGCCAGCATTGTATCTGCTTTACATTATTTCAAAGTATATATATCGTTCTACCTTTCATACTGTTTGTACTTAGAGTTGGGAGAAAGTCTGCCAGCTGACAGCATGGCTATACACAAAGGTTACGTGTCAGCAGAGTAGCTTGGGTTTATTCAGAAAACCCAATCCATAGTGCTCTAAGTTCATATATTTGGTAGAAGGAGAAATATTGCTGAGCTTTGTGTTTCCAAAACTCTGTTCACGGGTAGTTTCACCATAGAAGTACTAAACGCTACTTGCAAATGAAGCTGAGCATTGTAATCCACGCACACGTGTGTGAGGACATATACATCCACCACTCCCCTTCCTTCCATCAAAGATGAGCTGTGGAGCCCTTACCTCTGTCTGTCCCCATCATCCCAGGCTGAGTCCATCAGCACTGAGGAAAATCCCAACAAATTCAAGTCCGTCTGCTCACAAGATTGCTTAGGTGCAGGCTCAGCTGTTCAGTGCTATCAGGCAGCTGTGCCCTGTCCCATGTTAAATGACAGAAACGTCTGCTTATTGTTTCCAAGATGGAACTTACATTTATTGCAGAGGTGATTTATAATTACAAAAATTAAGTATAGCTAATAGAAATTTAACGAGTTCCTTGGGCTGATTCATCTGCTTCTGTAACCAACCTCTGATCTTACGTTTCAGGATGAGAAAAATCAAATGATGACGACGAACGTGTGGGTGAAGCAGGTGGGTGCACCAAAACATGTGCTTTTCCATGTTCATTTTCAGTTTTGCAATCTGAACTCTCCCAGTTTTGAAACCACCTTGTTTTTGGCAGGAGTGGCATGATTACAAGCTACGCTGGGACCCCCAAGAATATGAAAACGTCACATCCATCCGAATCCCCTCGGAGCTCATCTGGAGGCCAGATATCGTCCTCTACAACAAGTGAGTGTGGGCACTGTGGCCAGAGGGGAGTCCCATCCTTGCAAATTTACTCTGCCTATGGCAACAAGGTGGTGCTTGCAATTGTTCCTCTTTTTGTTCTCTGTGGTTGAAGTACATGTATACTCTCATAATAGTTGTCCCAGAAATGCCTTAAATGAGATGAGTACCATTCATCACTAGGGCTTTGTTCTCCTAATACTCCTTCCTTTGGACAGCAGGCTTTGGGTGGGGTGTGGGTATTGTTTTCTCTTCACATGCCAGACACACAATTAAGCTGAATTTGAGCTTTCAGTCTTCTTCAGTTTCATTTCACGGAGGACCTCTCCCCTAATTCATCACCATCAGCTGAAAAAGCCAATTACTGAGGATGGGCTTCATATGCTGAAACATGTCATACTTGCATGTCTACAAATACAGGTTTCAGAAAAGCCCAAACCATTCTAGAATTACTCTGAAATAGGTATTTGTTCCAGACCCTGAATGCTTGAAATCTCTCTTGTACAGACACTTCCTAGGGAGCAGGTGGTTGGGTTTTTATTTTCTTTTGGAGCCTGCTGATATTCTTGGAAAGACTGTCCAAGTGCCAAGACTGTTTTCTCCTTGACTTATCATAACAGAGCTCTCCAGTCTCCTGGGATGTAGGATACCCCAGTTTCTCTCCCTAGCACAGGCTCCAGAGAAAAAACTTGCTTCAAGCATCAAACAAAGTCCTCTCTGTATGTGGCTAACACTCAGAAAACACAACGGAAATCAGGCTCATTTTTAATAAACAGTTTCCTGGTTCTAGTTTGATAGGATTTTGCTTTTGTTTTCAAAAAAAATTTAAAAAGCTGAGGGAGGAATCTGCCCAGGGGACTGTGAGCTTTGGAGACTATGGAAGTTGTTATATTTCCCATTAGCTTGTTTCTGATCCTCAGTGCTGTGGAGTGATTGCAAACCTCTTGGAAATCACTGCATCCTCACACAGCACCTTTCAGAGATCAAACCAATGGAAATTGCTAATTCCTGGGCACTTGGACCTTCCTATCCTACAGGGACGCTCTCTGAGCATGAATATTATGTACTTCACATATAAAGTACCTCACGTTGCAGCTAGGAAAGTTATTCAGAGGAAAAAAATAAATGTCCTTGTCATTCTCATTGCTTAATTAATTTGGAGCTTCTGGTAGTTGTTGTGGTGGACTGTAAGGCCAAGGGAAACAGCACTACACAAATCCCCATCATCTATAGGACCTTTGTGGTTTAAACCCTCCATTTTCTGGAGCTGCTGATACACAACAGCCTGTTGTGTCATCCCTGCCTCTGCTCCCTTGGCTCACCCCAGCTGACGAGCATGGTCCATGCAGGGAAAGCCCTAGTGCTAAAGAAGGTGGCCGTGATAACCCTTTCTGCTCTAGACATTTTGGGGCTTCATGCTGAAAGCAGTCCTCAGAGGTCAAGGGGCACCCAGACCTCTGAGATGTGTAGCCATTGGCTTCTGTCCCTTTCGGGCTCTGCCCCTCTGCCCTGTTGTCCTTGTTCACTGCTGCCATCACTTGAGCAGCTACAGGGTCTTTGGGGAGCAGCTGCCTATCTGATGGCCAGAGCAGCTATTCCAGAATGTCCTCCTTATCCACTTCTGGGCTGTGAGTCTTTCAGCCTTGCCAACCTTATTTTTTGACTCAGTCAGGCTTGCTGGGAGGTATGGCAGTTGGCAAGTCCATAACTGTATTGGTGACCTGCCTCCACGCAGAAAGATGTAGTGCCCCAGCTACCTAAATCCAAGCTGCTTCTCTCCCTTCATCCATATTTACCATTAATAATCATGCATTCCTCTGTTGGTTGTCATGAGTCTATCATGCATTTTTAATTGGTTACTTTATCCATGAATTAAACATGGATGTAGGCGCCAACCACTAGCCAGTCAGTAATGGTTTCCCATTAATTCTGTATCTCTTTACTGCTATATGTGCCCATGCTCTTTCATACAGCCTCGTGTAGACTATTTTCTACCCTAGGATATAGTTCTCTTTCTACCCAGCTACCTATCGAATGCATCTGAAACTGCAGCCAATATCTTAGTTGCACTGCTCTAGCAGTCCGGTTTCACATTTTTCAGGGGTTGCAGGGCAAATGCAACACATGCATGGCAAAGCCTGTAGCATGAAGGGACACCAAGGTGAGGGTCTTCTGCGTGGCACCTCACCAACTGCATAACCAGTCAGTGTTTCTCTTTGTGAGGTTCTCAGCTCAAAATTTTTTAGAAAGAAAGGCTTTGCAAATACAGTGACTGGTCATGGGTGATACTAACAAGGATTCTGACTCATGTTTTACATATACATAATATATATATTGTTTAGAGGGAATTTAAAGTACATGCACGTGGTTTTGGGTCCCTAAGAGCAAGAGGATTGTGTGTAGAGACCTTGGCGGAAGAGGGAGTGTGTCCACACTGGCCTTTTGCACTCTTGAGGCTTTTTATTGCGAGTTACTTATTGTTTACCACATAAACTGGCATAAGTACGGTATCTCTGCTTGGCATGGTATCCTTTGGAAAAGAGACTTTCTGTTTTCATTTTGGGATATATACATATAAATGGTGAAATTTAAATTGATTTGAGATTTACATCTTTAAGGAAAACTACTCCCTTGTTGTGGGGTTATTCTCACATCTAAGCTCATTATTGTAAAAAAACCTTCCATTTATCCACTCTAGAGGCCCAAATTAAATCAGTAAATTCAGCTGGTTTGGCCTAGAGAGTACATGTAGTTGTCAACATTCATAAGGAATCCAAGACCAAATTAATATCCTACAGGGAAATTATTATGCTGTTGAATTTTCAGGCTTGATGAGATAAATTCCAAGACTCTGTAAATAGTTCCTACTAGATGTGACAAAACATATGTATAACAGAGGAATATGAGTTAATAGTGAAGAGACAAAGCCTCTTCTCTGCCAAGAAGACCAGCTGTTCCTTATCTAAGGCTGTAAAGGATCTTCAGACACCACCAAATCATTTCTAAATGAATTATCTAATCCTCTGCATTGCCTTATTTTCCCATTCATGAATAGACTTGAAGCACATTTTAGTTTTTCTTTGTATATTTAAAGAAAAAAAAATTGTCTAATCAGGGAATAAGCTCTTGGGCTTCATTTCAATTTTTTTCCCTTCTCCGTCACTGTGTTGAGCCATTTGGACCCCATGAAACAAAGAAACTCCAGAGGAGAAAACCCTGAAACCACAGGTTTGCAGCCAGGTGCTCAAGGCTGCCCAGGGGAATGCAAGACCATGTCC
This sequence comes from Eurypyga helias, assembly GCF_000690775.1. Lineage (NCBI taxonomy): Eukaryota > Metazoa > Chordata > Aves > Eurypygiformes > Eurypygidae > Eurypyga > Eurypyga helias. The sequence goes on from NW_010254434.1 coordinate 67,323, forward strand.
TTGAGCCTAATGGATGGGCAAGGAACTTGAAATGAGGGCTTCACTGGCTGGTTTTCAACTGGATATTCATGATAGCATTGCAGCATTTGTCATCTCTAGCCTGATGATTGTAAGACCTGGGAAGAAGCTACAGGGAATATTTAGACTTCAAACTCCTGTTTTTTCTCAATTACTTTCTGGTGTTAGCTGCTTCAAAAAGAAATCCTTGCCTTTGGCTCCATAGTCACCAAAAAAAAAAAAAGGGGGGGAGGGATTGAGTTAGATCATATGGCAGGTGGCTTTTGAAAATCATGAGAAAGCTAAGAGTTCTTTTGAACTATACTATGATGCTTGCAACCAGTGAAACTTATGGACTAACTGGTTTCCTGACTTATCCCAAAGCTGTTTCGAGGAGAAATGCAAAAATATGCCCTAGTCTAACCTTGAAAGTACTGGAAACATTCTTGACATTTTTCTTTGCGTGCATATACTTGCACAGATCATGTCATTTTGCACCAGATTGTCCTTATTATATTCCCGTAATCACTGCTTCACACTTAAGCTTTCCTGATTCCTCTGGAAGTTTAACTGACTATGTTTCAAGAGAGGAATTATATCTCTAAATGCCTTTAAGGTTTTCTGCCAAACTCTATCCAGTAATACAGGAACAGATAGAAATCTGTAAGGGGGATCTCTCATGGGCTGTTGCTGTGCTAGCATCCCAGGTCTTCTCCTACCAATTTGCCAAGGACAAAGCCTAGAGTTTTGCCTACAAAATGCTGATGAGGGTGCTTGGCAAAGGGAAGAGTTGAAGGAAAATGCACAAATTCAGCACCCTCAGAGCCTTCTGAGAATCTTGTGCTTATTTAATCAGTGTAGCACAGCCATTGCTGAGACAGATGCCTATTTTATTGAGGAATGGTGAAAATTTTGGTTACCAATGACTTCTAAATATCTGTAAGTCCCATCCCAGCTTTTGCTTGTTTCAGAAGTACAAATCAATACACAAACACCTCCATCTGTGTACCCAAGATGTACATCGACACATCTGTTTTGTACTCAGTTTGCCAAGTTCTTGGAGATATTTGAAACTCAAATGGACAAAACCCTGATCCTCTTGTAGCTGACTCTGCTTTGGTCAGGGAGTTTGAACTAGATCATCTCCAGACATTCCTTCCAACCCATGAATTTGTAGTTACCAATTTGGTAGCACAAAACAATTGTTATATAAATTATTCTCTGATTTGCCTTTGGAGAGTATTTTAACCTCAGTATTACAGAACCATCTCTTTAATGCCTACCAGAAGGGTGCAAGGTACATTCTTTAAAGGGGTCTTGACACTCTAGTTTTTCTTGGTTACTGCTGTTCAATGAAAAATGCTTTCAATTAGGACATTCTAGCTATATCCATCCATGTATGTATATAGCTAATTTTCAGGCTTTTAAAGCTCTGTTTGGATTTAAATTGTATCACCAGAAATTAAAATAAATGTGTGCCTCATTTACATGCATTCTGAAAACATTTAATTTTGTGAGATGATGTATCTCCCAACTGCAAGGAAAATAGAAACTGGGGAAAAAAAAGCAAGCTCCTCCATCAGCAGAGCTTTTTAATGCAATTCAGTTGATGGCTGCCAGTAAAACAATGCCATTCCTGAACCCTTATAAACTTAGAAGATTTTAGAGGAGCAGCCTTTATTCTTGCAATGAGGAATGAAAGGCTGCAGAACAGAGTAGCGCTATTTCCGTTGGCAAAGGAATAAGCAACTGTCTTCTCTCTTTATTGGTGTGCACTGTTGTATTTGACATGAAAATAGAAGAGCTCCAGTACTATAATACCAACAGATTTTTAGAACTGTCAGGTCAGAGTAATCAGGAGAGCCTGACTGTCTTAATCCTCAAGTCCTTGTTGCGATGTTTACCTTGCACTTGCTCCTTCTTCCAAATGGTTTTTCATGACAACTGTCACAACACAGTGCTCTAGACTGATCGAGATGGAAATGTGCTACCACTATAAAGGAGTGACTGCAGATTTTCTCCATCCCACTGTATCAGATCTCCCACCTTCATGTCTAAGAAAATATTCATGTTGTGCTGTCAGGGCTGTCAGCACAACTTGGCTAGGAATGGGTTTTCCCACAGCAAAGCTTTCCACAGGAAAACAGGATTTCCACAACCTTATAACAGCAGACTTCTTTTTGTAGTTGGCTTCCTAAACTCCATCCCTTAGAGGAGATTGGAGAAAGGCTTTGGAAAACTGTCAGCAGCCAGGTGACCTTATTTGCTCCCTCTCTCATGTCAAGAGGAGCAGGATGAAAGCATCTCTAGGTTCACCCTGCATGGGCAGGGCGCCAGCAAGCATAGCTTCCAATCCAGTAAGCGTATGCTTCAAGGTCCAGTGTGGGCGGTAAGCTTGGGAAGGAGGCAAAAACATATGTATAAATGAAGAGTTAACACTACCTTTGCACAATATAGCTGGCTTGGATACAGTCTGTATACAACAGCATGGCTAATTTACCCTGCTTACAAATTGCTCAGCTAATCTCTACAGTGAACTGCAATGAGAGGTTCAAACAAGCCCAGTAAAGTCAGGAATTACTTCACAGCCTTGTTAGGTTGGTGAGGGAGAAGGAGGAGATTCCCAGGGTGTTTTATGGCTCCTCAGAGTCATAAGCCAACTTTCAAATCAAGAAGCAATTCTGCTCTTGGTTTCACTCCTGCCATGGCACTGCAGGCAAAATCCAGCTTGGAAGGCAGCAGCAGTGTTATTTGTAACAATGGGTGAGCCAAAGAGGACGCAGGATGAGGCTGGGTTTGTTAGGCAAGCAATTAAAAAATACCTTCCTCATCAAAGAAGCGGATCAGTTATGGAAGTAATTGACACACGAGACCTGCAGCATCACACTGGTTACATCTACACTTGCAGAAGAGGCGTGTGGCTAGTCATGCAGAGACTGCAAAGCTGCCAGACAAGGCATTTCTGGGAATGAAACACAATTATATGAATTATTATTATTCCTGCCTGAATTTTTAGGAAGAGTTTCTTGCCCTTTTCCAAAGGAAAAACCCACACCTGCATCATTTACCCAGCCACTAACACATTGCTCCACCTAAGAAGGGAAACACTAGTGGATGCTTATTATCTCTCTTCTGTACTATAAGTCCAATTATAAACATATTGTTCCATTAATGAACAATTTAACCATGTTGCAGAGATCTCATTAAATGCAGAATTGGATTCCAAATTCCTATTGAGATTTAGAAAGAAGACCACTGAGAAGAGCAAACGCTGGGCTGTCACTTGCTGTGCGTGTTTCATCTCTCGATCTGGCTTTACAGTGCAGGCAAAACCCCGGAGGGAAAAAAAAAATGGTTTCCATCCAAAGCAAGTGGTCCTGGAGTGTAAATTAGACTTAAGAAAGGAGAGGTAACAAAGGGGTTGGGTGCAGGGTACAATGGCACTGCTCATTTTTATTTGCTTTGGAGTAAAACAATGGTGGTTTTGCCTTGATCCTCTTGAGACAACAGTCTGGGTTTGTACATATTTTTAGCTTTCTTGTCTTAAAAGAAAAGACATTCTAAAACTTTAGAAAAAGCCCAGTTCAGAGGTCATAAAGTACTGGGTCCTTTTGATTTTCCAAAATCTGTCACAGAGAGCAAAGGCTTTCCATTACGGAAACAAAGGTGAGCTCAATAAAACACCAGTTCTCCACCACAAACAATAATTCTCAATTTATTTTTGCATTCATTCAGTTAATCTGGAAAATTGTCTCAGAAGACAAAGATATGGGCTGTGACCCTGGGGATCAGGGGCATGTGCCATCTCTGCCCAGATAGGGTGTTATTCCAGAGACATCACTGAGGGCCAGATCCTGCCACCCTGCCAAAACAATCAATACTACACCAGTGTCACTGGAAGCCAGGCTGGCCATGGACTGGTGAGGATGTTTCACAGGGCAAGAGGAAATATCAGAAAGTCTTATTTTCCCCTTTTGCGTGTGAATTAATGGATTGTCTCCTAAAGAAATAAATTTAGGGAAGTTCCTCTGCCTTCTGCAGCTTGGGGGAACCCACTGTCTCATCCCCATGCTGTTTATCTTGCTGCTGGTGAGGAAGAGGAGAGGTGTGAGCCCTGTGCTCCCCGTCGCTGCATGGATGCTCTTAGGGCACATCTGAGCGCAGAAACAGCAGAGCAGGTCCAAGGGAAGTTGCTGGGAAAGCGGCTGCAGGCTGGATGGGCTCCAGCCAGGAGGGCTGGGCAGGAGCCGAGAGCTTTCTATCTATATCAGCCTGAATAATTCATCTCAAGTTTTTAGCAGAAGCTTTCCCTCCCCTGCTCAGCTTCCTCTCTGTTTGGTAGCATTGCTGTTTGCCACTCGGCATCACACAACAGGCTTCTTCCTCCATATCCCTGAGCTCTGCACCGGCTCTGCCGGGTGTGTAAGAAGGTCCCCAATTCCCTCTCTGCTTTTTGAGTACTGTTTTCTTTATTCCTGTAGCTAGACTTGAGGGCATTGCTCTACAAACAGATCCCATCTGCTTTTCCGGGTGAGATTACAACCTTTCAGACGTTTGTTCAGGATGGAAAAAAATATTGCAGGTCTACCCAAAGCTTATCCACATTTTAAGGATGCTTGAACCAGGGTTTTTAATCCAGGATGTGACTGTCCAAGGAGAAATCAATGGAGAGAGGGGGTTTGAAGTTTTAGCCCATCACTGCACAAAGAAGCTGCAGAAGTAGGGACTTGGCTCATTATCAGACTAAGGTGTGATTTTGTGATTCAAACACCTAGTCTCTAACATGATGATTATTCAAACAAGGAGATACGTTTCTTTTGCATCTCTGAACGCTTCGTTTTGCCTCTTTGTGCAAGCTGACGCAGTTGTGGATCCTGCAGACACTGCCCGAGGGGAGGACATTGCTGTAGAGAAGGTACCTGTGGGCTTGGCCCCAGACGTGGAGTTTAGGTGTCACAGTCCATGTTCTCCTCACTGAGAGCAGGGGAGGAACAGGGCATGGCATAACCACATGGGGTGTTAATTACCTGCTGCACTAATTGAATCTATTAATGAGCTAATTTCTTTCTGTGGCCCCCATGCACCAGGGCAAGCGGCAGGTTTAATGTGTAGTTGCAGAGCTGGGGTTGTGAGGGAGGAGCTAGAGCTGTGGCTGGGGATGCTGAGGCAAGGGGAGGACATCCCCTGCCCCAGAGTTCCCAATCTCCCTCCTTTCTCCAACACTGTCACAGGTCGAGTATGGCATTCCCCTTTCTTTCCTCAAATCCCCAGTGCGTTTGCCTCTCCCGTCACCTTTTTTGATCTCCTTCGCTTGTATCCCAGTCCCCACGACGAGCTGGAAGCAGTTGGTGTCACAGGCACGTGGCATGGTGCTTCAGGGAATCAGTGCACCGTTCCCACACTGCCCAGTGGAGCCGTTTATGCAATAGCTTTTTCACTGTCTGGAAAATGGTTTTCTGCTGTAAAATCTTGCCTTGTTATCTATTTACCTTATACCAGACTCCAGTTGAGAGTACCTGTAAGAACACACCATAAAGGACAGCTCTCTTTCTGACTGGGAAATCAAGAGATTGACTTTCATTTTTCCTATTAATAGGATGTTCTTGCTGGTTTTCATGTAAGAGACTGAATGGTTACCCAACACTCCTCCATTTATAGCAGCTGTCACAATTAATTCTGCAGAGCCCACAGCCACACTACCTGATGGTGGTTTCTCCCACCGCTCTAAACCAAACTCAACTCTTTCCAGGGGATTTATGGGACACCTTCGAGGAAAGCTTGTGCACATTCACCTCAGGGACCTTACTTACGCAAGGTGAGGGCTGACATTCACGTGCAAATTCAGTGCTTGCCTAAGGCAGCAGAGTTAAAAAATCACGGGGTAGGGTGGATGGATCCAGTGTTTGCACATGATGTGCGTCTCCCATCTGCCAGGTGCCTTGACTGTGTTTTTGGAAGCCAGGCAGTAAATATCCTATTTCTTTAACAAAGTTGAGAAGTCCCAGAGAAGCCTTAGTCTTTTTTTATCTTCTATCTCTCCCCAGTGCTGACGGTGACTTTGCAGTCACCCACCTGACCAAGGCCCACCTCTTCTATGACGGGAGAATTAAATGGATGCCACCTGCTATCTACAAAAGCTCCTGCAGCATCGACGTCACCTTCTTCCCATTTGATCAGCAAAACTGCACAATGAAGTTTGGCTCCTGGACCTACGACAAAGCCAAGATAGACTTGGTGAGCATGCACAGTCACGTGGACCAGCTGGACTACTGGGAGAGCGGGGAATGGGTCATCATCAATGCTGTGGGCAATTACAACAGCAAGAAATATGAATGCTGCACAGAGATCTACCCCGACATAACTTACTCCTTCATCATCCGGAGGCTGCCACTGTTCTACACGATCAATCTGATCATCCCGTGCCTGCTGATCTCCTGCCTGACTGTCCTGGTCTTCTACCTACCCTCTGAGTGCGGAGAGAAGATAACCTTGTGCATCTCCGTGCTGCTGTCCCTCACTGTGTTCCTGCTGCTCATCACGGAGATCATCCCATCTACCTCCTTGGTCATCCCTCTGATTGGAGAGTATCTTCTCTTCACCATGATATTTGTTACCTTGTCTATCATCATCACTGTCTTCGTGCTCAACGTGCACCACCGTTCCCCGCGTACGCACACGATGCCTGACTGGGTGAGGAGGATCTTCCTCGACATTGTCCCACGCCTCCTCTTCATGAAGCGTCCCTCTGCAGTGAAAGACAATTGCAAGAAGCTCATTGAATCCATGCATAAAATAACCAACACGCCAAGGCTTTGGTCCGAGACTGACGTGGAGCCCCACTTCACTACCTCATCTTCCCCCAGCCCCCAGAGTAATGAGCCATCCCCCACATCATCCTTCTGTGCCCACATCGAGGAGCCAACCAAACCTCAGCCTGTCTGCAAATCCCCTTCTGGGCAGTACTCTGTGCTGCACCCAGAGCCTGTACAGGTGACCTGCTCCTCTCCACAACCCTCATCCTACCCCACGAGTGACACCCAGACCACCTCCATCTCAAAAGGCAGATCACTAAGTGTTCAGCAGATGCACAGCCCCAGTAAGGCAGAGGAAGGGGGCATCCGCTGTAGGTCCCGGAGCATCCAGTATTGCTACCTGCAGGAGGACTCATCCCAGACCAACGGCCAATCCGCTGGCTCCCCAGCATCCCAGCGGTGCCAGCTAAATGAAGAGCAGCCCCAGGAAAAGCCCCCTCAGTGCAAGTGTAAGTGCAAAAAGAGCGAGGCAGCTGACACACCAGCTCAAGGAAGCAAGACTCACAGCGCCAAAGACCAGCATCTCCTGTTGATGTCCCCAGCCTTGAAGCTGGCAGTGGAAGGAGTTCACTACATCGCAGACCACCTGCGAGCAGAAGATGCAGATTTCTCAGTAAGTATGCTAACTCAGCCTGCTCTCCTTGGGTAAGTCAAAACTTCTGGGCTACGCAAGCCCCTCCAAACCTGGGGACTCTACAGAGAGTGTAATTGCTAATGAAGGCTCAGCCACCCCTGATATCCTGGCTACTGGACACATTGGCCTCTATGGGCACAGCTGGAGCGTTTTTCCTTGGGGTCTTGGCAGGCATGTGGTGGGCCAAGGGGGTAGCACAACCAGACCATGCTCAGGACCACTCTAGAACAATAAGTTTCTCCAGCAGAAAAGATGAGTAAAGTTGTTGTCACGTAGGAAGGAAGCAGCTAAGCCTGTGAGAGAGGGCCAAAAGGCAGTCAGCTGGTGGGAACGTAGCAGACATTCTTTATAGAGAAGCCTCTTACAGTGGGGAATTCACACTCTTGGTTTTTTATTAAGCATAGACTCTGGCTACTGAGCCTAGGAAAGCAAATTCCCAAAATAGGTGGTGGGTGTGAGAAGCACATAGTAGCGTGGGGATGTTGTGGGGTGTGTTTAGCTCCGTGTGATGCAATTCCTCATTAGTGGACTTCCACTGGAGCAGTTAGCTCTGTGCAGGAAGGTGGGTGGACAAATTTCACACTTACTGTGAAGAGGTAAATGTGGCTACAAGTAGAGGAGGAAAGTAGAGGCTGAAATAATTTCTTTTAATGGAGATGGTGATGCACATACAAATACCAGCATCCTTTCACACCTCTTGTAGTCCTTTCCCTTTGATACTATGGATATGGTGTGTTAGATAATTATGGCCTTAATGAAGGAAGCCACAAGATAACCCAAAGTTAGTGTTCTTGCTAAAGAAAAGTCCCGCCCATCTTTTCCTACAGGGATCTGTCAGCAAAAGGTACTTTTTCAGCTCTGCTTACAGTTTGATTTCTCAAGATGTAGAGTCAGCCCAAGTCATAGTGCTTTTATGCAAGACTTCCTGGGCATGAAGAGTGTCTTTATATTTGCATTTTTCACAGCACTGAGCACTTAGCAGCAGCAACAAAAGATTAAGTGCTACTGTCCATTTAGATACCCTTTGGTAGCATAGTTTGAGAGGCCTCTGTTCTTTAATGTATTTCACTTCACAACGTCCCTTCAAGGATGTAACGGTTTATTCCTTCTGTTGAAGAGCGACAGCCAAAATACAGAGATGAGGTGACCTGTTCAAGGTCGCAGAACAAATCTGTGGCAGAGTTGGGCTGTGAATCCTCAGCTTCATTAGTTGACAACCCTGCACTCTTTGCCAGGCTAAAACACTTCACAAGCACATGAGGACTGCGGGAATTAAACTCTGCTCTCTCCTCCTAGCAATAATCACAAGTAAACCCATGGAAGTCTGTTAATTTTAACTCACTTGTTTCCCCCTGGTGCAAATGAAAGAATATTACACCAGTAATACTTCCCATTTCAACTGCTTCTCTTTCTGCTAAGCTTGTTGGTTCATCGAGAACAGAGTTCATGCATGTCTTGGGTTCTTTCCTTTTAATCTGTGAGTGCAGCTTTCTTTAACATGAAAACAGTCTTCAGAAGCCACTGAATTTTCTTCTTATACCTTCCACTACTCTTCCCTCTTGAAGTGATTATCCTGAGAAAGCTATTCATAGCACTGAACATCAAAAGCAGAAGAAGAGCAGTTTTGAGGGTTCTGACCAGACCTCCTGCCAGCCCAGGCTGCGAACAAAGGCACCAGGAAAACATCCAGCAGTGATTGGAGAAGAGTCACCCCTAGGACCATGGATGCACCAGGCTCCCCAGGAAAAGCCTGCAAACCTGAGTGCAGTTTTCTGCTCTGTCACAGCACTTGTGGTTGTCACGCTAGGCAGAGGTGGTGATTTCAGGTTTAGGGGAACAACTACTGAGCCAGGCCTGAGGCTGTGCTGTTCTTCTTCTGGCACCAAGTAATGTCAAGTGGGAAAGCACTTTTTTTTTTTCTCTAGGTAGAAATGACAAAAAAGAAGGAAACAGGATCTTCTGAACTGAAATTTGATGTAAGGAGCAGAACTGATCTATTAAAATGAGAATTTATTGGGGAAAACATCAGGACTCAGAAATGTGCTTTCATCTTAAAATCAAATTGTGGCATTTCTTCATGGAAGTCTTCAACAAAATCTATCAGCAGGCACCTCTGATGCAACTGTAGCCCCTGAGACACAGCTCTCTGTCTCCTGGGTAATGTTTTCCGAGACATGCACCTTCCCAGAATGAGAACAGAGCTGCTTTTGAAGTTCCTGTCTTTTTCCTAAAGCACCATTGCCACAGGGGCAGTGCTTCTAAATTAAAAGTAAATAGCTCATTTAATTAAGTGCTTCAGCAAGGAGAAAATGGGAAATGCAAGAGGCAGTTGTTTGCTACAAAAGGGATAACTGCAAACAATACGAGCACAATGGTACACTGGGGAAATCCAAGACCGAATTGTCCCAGCATATGATAGAAACGCCATTAGAAATTAATTACAGGCTGAGAAGCAAAACAAGTTGCATGTCACACACAAGCCAAAATAACTAGACACCAACAGCACCCTCTGGAACGCCTTGTTGTCCTCATGCCTGTGTGCAGCTCCCGACTACACTAAGCCCCATCCCTGGAAGTGTCCAAGGCCAGGCTGGATGAGGCTTTGAGGATCTTGGTCTAGTGGAAGGTGTCCCTGCCCACGGCAGGGGGGTTGGAACTGGATGACCTTTAATGTCCCTCCCAACCCAAACAATTCTATGATTCTAAGTAGACTTTGAAGACAGCTTAAAAATAAAATGGGAGAGAATATAGCTGAGGGGGAGGGGACACAGGATAATCTCACCGGTTTATTTTTAACAAAGTACAACAAAATCACTCGGCACTGCTCTAATCTGTGTTGCAGGCTCTGGGACCTGGGGATCAGATATCAGCGAGGCACTTCAGCCCTCCACCCAAACCCCGGGGCAGGATGCCCTGCTCCCACTGCCCTGCTCCCACTCCACACCTGCAAGGAGTTGGACCAGGGAAGAGCTACGGATTCCCTTACTTTTTGGGAATTTGCAAGTCAGGGAGTCAGCTGGTTCCTGCCCCTGATCCTTTCCCAAAAATAATTTTAAGTCAGCTTCTTAAAAACTAATCAAAATACAGCTCAGGAGTTGGGGTGGCAGATGTTGACAGCAGCATAGATATTTTCAGAGAAGCCTCTGCGGATCATGCTCCACGTGAGGTGCTGGACCACGGGGAAATGATACAGTGCTGCCAGAAAACAAAGCAAAAAAAAATCCAGATCATTTGCTTTTCCTCCTCCTCTTTGTGTTTCATTGTCTCTCCATAATTTCCAATTTCACCCTTCTGTGCTCTCGGTCTGAAGCTGGATATTGATTTTGCAAACATCTGATGTATTCCCAGCCATCATTTTCAAGATGGGCTGAGTATTTCTCCATACACCATTACATCTGAAAGCAAATTTCTGTTGAACTTTTCAAGTTGTTCCTCTTCTCCCATTTCCCCCTTCTTTTCTCAAAGAGAAACTCATCTAGTTTTTTTTCTTTGTATGATCTTGCACTAGGTTTTACTAGCACAAATACTCAAAAAAGCTTATTTTGCCAGAATGGGGCACTACTTACTCAATCCAGCTTTCTAGTAGGACGTCAGATGGTAAATGTCAGGTTTTCCTTACACATTGGTTGCATCATGAGGCACTAATCCCATAAATACAATCATCCAGAGCTTGCTCAGCTGCCTTCTCACAAGGAATTTCAAGCATCAGAGACTCACTCCAACTGTCAGCAAGTGATGAATAGATCAGAAAAGGGGAGTTATCCACTGAGACCTTATCCTTGGGATGAGATAATTCCTTTCGATTCCAAGGGTTACTATTTCTTTTACTCAGCCTAATTATGGATGAATGTGCCAAGGGCTGGACACTCATAAAGCAACATGTTTTCCCCCAAGAAGGTAACAAGCTTCAGGATGAACCTCTAGTTTTTTACCTTTGCCTATTGAATAGTAAAGACCTGCTTAACTTGGTGTTATTTTTAAAGGGGATAAAATAAGCCATTGCATAAAAATATTTTTCTGGTTCTTACACTTTTGACAATGCCCAGATGGTCCTGAAATTTAAGATTCTTTGTTCAGAGAACAAAATATGGGCAAATACGACACGCTCTGCAGTGCGTGCCTTATTTACAACGCCGCTTACTGAGCCAAGGAGCTGGAGCAACACCAGTGATTTAAAGGCCTGACCAAGCAGTCCACATGGCAAATAACGAGAGGTGTAGTTAAAGAGCTTGCTTGGCTGGCGTTGCTTCCGCTGCACGCTGTCTGTGCCGAGGCACAGGGTGATGACAGGTACTTTGCAAATACACTGGAAGATTCACGATCTCTTTAGAGTTCAGAATGCCAAAATGAGGTAAACGCACGTACCTTAACTGCGAGGAGTAATTCTCTTAGCTCAATAAAATGTCACAACATTGGTCACAGAAGCCAGGGTCGTATATTCTCTCCCTCTGACACATCATGATGTCTCTGTACCGCTCACAACGTATAAGATAAAATTTAGTGGTGTATCCATGACTGATGAAGAAAGAAAAGACTCAAGGTGAGTTTTCAGAGTCACTGTGTTCTGCTCAGGGCTTGTTTGTTTGGTGCTTGACAGCTCATAATATTTTAGGACCTGAAGTTGACACTGTAGCTGTGAAAACACCTGCTGCAAATAGCTATTTCATTGATATTTCTGTGATTTCATTGATTGCTTCCTTTACTGAAATGAATTTTCAGCATCAACAGCATAATCTTAAAAAAACAAAATCAAACAAGGTCTGCTACAAATCATGTTTTAGTTCACACCTACTGTTCTGGGATACTCCCTTATTACTACCTCTGTTTAAAACAAAGTTAGGTTCTTTGTAAAACAGCCCCAGCAAAGCACAGCCTTGGCTTTGCTGCCTCCTTCTTACACCACGCTCCTGACTTGCTGCAGTCACAACCACCAAAGAGGTTTGAGCTAGCTCCCACTGAGATGTTTTTCCCTAAAGAGCAAGGCAGTGTGCCAGATTTCAGCCCTTGAATCCATTAATCACCAAGGGGTATATTGTAGAAAATTATAATGGCTAGAGCCATATCAAATAAAACTTCACCATCTGATCAGTCCTCTTCCTGGGAAAGAAATTAATAACAGCAATGTAATAAAAGAGGTTTTCATATGTATGTGGTTTCTTATTGAATGAAATAGCCTTTTACAATCCTTGCCTGATGGTATTAATAAGTACTAGACCTCCCCAGAGTGGAATTGATGGGAAATACTCCCACAGCAAAACAAAAGTGGGGGAAAAGCAGGGTGAGGAAGACCACTGCTTTTATTTGCTGGTTCATTTTCACTGCTTACTCACTCAAAGCTGTCAATCCCTCCACAGAAAGAGTTTGGCTTCGTTAATCTGTAAGCAAATCTGTTTACGAGCAATTTCTTTCCCCCTCACCCCACCCTCCCCAGTTTGAATTCCAGCCTTGTTTACACACCCAGTTACAGCTGTTGCTGATGGAAAAAATGGGATAGTGAGTGTGCAGACGAGCTTAATTATCCACGGGTGTATGTCATCCCTGGAGAGCTGTGAACAGGGTTTGCAATTGCACATGCACACCCACACAGTCTGGGAATCTCTCTCCAACATCAGCAATTGATAGAATAGGACCACTAAATGTAACCGAGACCTTCCCCTCCTATCTCTGGACTTAAATTAAAATATCCTATTTTGGAATAAAGCACTAATAGTCTACATAAATTGTAATCTCACATAAACATCAATAATTGGTCCTTCATCTCTGTGTTCCCAGGTGAAAGAAGACTGGAAGTACGTTGCAATGGTCATTGACAGGATCTTCCTCTGGATGTTCATCATTGTGTGTTTGCTGGGAACTGTTGGCCTTTTCCTCCCACCGTGGCTGGCTGGAATGATCTAAATATAGCCACATAAGGAAGAAAGTATATCCCGCTCTATGGATTTTAGTTCACCTGGAAGGAGAGGAGCAGACAAACGGAGGCAGCCCTTTGAATAATTTACTGCGTGCCCGCGCTTGAGTTTCTCCAGAGCTCGCTGGGAATACTTTCCGAGGTCACATCGTTTTGCCAAGCCATTTTCATCTCCTCCATCTAATTTAGGGGAAAAGTTCTTATTAAAGTGTGTACATAGCATGGTGGCATTCATTGGCATATACTCAGCAATGTAAGAACACGAGCTTGTTCCCTAAAGCAGCACATAAAGAGGCTTCGCATCTACAAACCAACCCCTGGCAAATTAGCTCCGGTCGTCTTCAGAGGTCTCAGTGTGCCCTGCCTAGTAATTTTGCCCTGTCAAGCTGAAGCTGTTCAGGACTGCGTGTCCCTGTACGAGTCATTTTATAAATAAAGCTCCAGATTTGGGATACCTGTGTAGGATGTGGTCTGTGGTCAGCTGGTAAAGATGGGCAGACTGGAAGGGCTGAAGGAACTCCTCAAGGCAGCCCAGCCCCTTTAGGACCAAGCGTGGTCATTAGTTCGTCAAAACACAACAGCTGCATGGACAAAGTTTACTTTGGCCATACCCTTCAGAAACCACGGGGATTGGAGCTGAGTGAGGACCATGCAGATGAAGGGAGGATTTGGGGTTAAGATTCAGACCATCTTGGTAGCACTTTAATGTGCTTTCAAGGGAAATTTCCTGGATCCAAGTTACCGCTGGTGCAAAATAGCAGAGGGCCACCCTCAGCTGAAAAACCTTTGCTGTAGGTAGGGCACGTACTTAGAGGTGGGAAAGCCACAGCAGAAATCCAGGATGTCATGTTAGTGTAAGTGCCATTACACGGGAAAACCTGAACAGGACACACTTGGGAATTCACAATGGCACTTAGCAGAAACTACAGATATTAAAGCCTTAAATCTGGCCATTTTTTTCAGCAATTCTGATCCTCCCAGCTCTACCCAAGCTAAACCAACCTTTACATCTTGGCCTTGCTCTGGGACCTGCAGGGAGAAGGCAGGAACAAGGAGCACCAACCAGGGAATGCTGGAACCCTGTCCTAGTGCAGGGAGACACTGGTGCATGGCAGGACAGCTGAGATGTGTGGGTGAAAGGTTGGAAAACAGAGGGTAAGCAGGGGTGTCATCTATCTTCTCCCTGTTCTCTGGATACATTTGCAGCCACAGGAGTGACCACACTTGGACAGACACTGTCCATCCAGCTTGGCAAACCACCTGTATGGTACTTCCAAACCCACCCTGCCCACCTTCGTTGCTGGGTGCCAGGTGGGATCAGCCCAGCATCACTCATCCCAACATCACCCAGACCCGCATCTCCCTGCTTACTTCAGAGGTCTCACAGGCAGAAGGGCTTATAAACAGTTCACCACGGTGCACAAAGAAAGGCAGACATAGTCTAAAAAAAAAAAAAGCCTGGACACCAGCACAGAAGGTCCCAATAAAAGCCAGAGCCTGGGGTTGGTGAGCCCCTTGGTGATTGTGCACCATGAGACACAGCCTGGCACATGAGGCTTGCTCATGCCACATGGCTCAGTGAGCAGCAGAGAGCTGCATAAGCTTGTGACAGTAATGCTGGAACTGAAACAATATGGTTTAAGGAGACTTTAAAATACAAGTTACTGCCCTCAGTCTGAGCAATATGGGCAAAAAATCAATGCAGTGATCAGCCTGTTTGGCCTCATCTAAGAAGTGACAACTGACTTCCGTGTTCACAGACTCAGCCAAGTGCTTAAAATCTGTACAGCTCACAAAAAAATAGAGTAGCAGTGGCTTGGGCAAGTTCCACGAAGAGCTGTGCTGGCACATTGCAGGGGGGGAGGATGAGAGAGCCTGAGCTGCTGCTGCCTCTTTGCTTGTTTTCAGAATAAAGACAGACTCAGTCTTTGGAGATGCTAATTTATCCCTTTTCATAGTCAGTGAGTTTGCTTATGGCAACAAAAGGAAAACAGTCAAACATCTTCAAGGTCTAGTGCATAAATGTACCAACACAGATGCAGTCTGCACGCCACAGAGGGGATGGTTTGTGCTGCAGACAGGCTGGATCACAGAGGTGGCCTGAACCCATTCCAGGGCCTTTTCTCATTTTGAGCGCACTGATAAAATAACCATGAAGGTGGGAAAATTTCTGACCCTGGTCATTGCTGGGTCAGGGGCATCATATCGGAGGCTGCAGCAATGCCCATGATGGCTGTTCAGAGCTCCCACTGCAACCTCCTCCTCCTCCCAAATCCATGGGCCCCAACAGTGACAGAGTAGGTGGGAGGCTTGGCTGTGCATGCACATTTTTAGGGATAAAACCACATGCACTATCCAAGAGAGACAGCAGCAGCTCGAGTCTCTGCTCCCATCTCCCAGAGCACGTGGGCTCGGGCAGCAGCGGAGCGATGGCCAGCACAGACCGGGGTGAGGACCTGCAGAGGTGAGGGTGGCTGTACAGCACGAGCTGCAGTTGGACCCCTGCCTAGCAGAAAAGAATGATTTGGGGGTAGCAGGAGAACCATAAAGGTTTAAGGACAGGTTTAAGAGCCAAATATTCAAGGTGGCGTATTGGGAAATTCAGAAGGGGAAGGCATAGGCTGTGCCGTGTTCACAGCAAAGGACCCCTCTGAAACCTTCAGCTTTTCTGCAAGAAGTTAATGCCAGCGCAGACAGCGAGAGCAGCAGCGTCTGAAGGGGAGTGTGGCACTGTGACAGCCACAGAGCAGGGCAGCCTGGCAAGGACATGAAACAGCCCCTGGCAGAATGGCCCTGCCACGCAGGAGGAGGGAAGAGCCACATGCATCTGCTCCATGGGCACATCAGAATTATCAGGTGTGATTGGGAGTGCTAAGGATGTGCTTGTGTCCCTGAAGAGTTAGCACCTCCTTGGGATCACAGGGTTTGGCAGGACAAGATGAGAAGTGACAGCTGAAACCAGTTCCAGCATCTGGGGATAAGCTCGGATAATGCAGGTCTCTGACATCCTCTGTTTTGCTAACGTCATACCACTTTTCATACAGGGGCAACTCCATTTCTTCTCACGCAGCATTAATAGTTCCCCAGTTTAAAGTTCAAATAAAGACTTGCATTCTGCTTCTGATGTGCCTCCTTGTAAAATCTAAGGGGAGAAAATAGGAATCAGCACCTACCTCTCTTTCTTAGACTGGTTATTCCATCTTGGAGGGTGTTAAGGAGGATGCTATCCCCCATAGGATTCAATGAACAGAAACTGGAATAAAAGTGGGACATGAACCAGAAAATAACTGTAGAATAATGAATAATTCTGCTCTTCCAAACAGAAGAGCATATGAAAGACTCCAGAAAAATGTATGCAGCCAGGCTGTTAACATTTCCGATGTTCCCAGCTCAGACTGATTCCCAGGACTTGAGTGAACAAGCTGACATCATAAAAAGAGTGAGGAAGCAAGACTGGGATACAGCAGGAGCTCTAAAACTGCCTTGAAAGAGACCCAGAGCAAAGTAACTGGCTTTCTGGGAGTGAAAAACCAAGCTTGATAAACCCGAAGGCATCTCAGAAAGCAGATACAGACACTGGTCCTTTCCATTTCACTTGTGGAGGAGAGGCCATACCCGCACATCCGTGTGTCACACTTTCCCACCAGTACAGCTCCACCGGCCATGAATGGAAGAACCAAAGCCACGGAAACCTGACCATAACAGCCTCAGTCACCACCATTTTTCCATTTTCCCCTACATCCTCTTTCTTCTGGTTCCCCAGTGCTGGGTCACCTTCCCAGCCATAGGGCTCACAGGGTATTTTATCCGCAGCTGGCTGGTAGGATGATCTGCTTAATCCCCATTTCTCCAGCTGTTCCCAGCACTGTTTTCCACCAGATCATCTCCTTCTCCAGTGAGCTAATCCCCATAGCTTCTATCACCTCCCTTTTGGATAAGTTTCTCTTTAGACACTTACCAAGAAACTGGACCCAAGGAAATACATTTGTGTAGAGGCAGGCAGGCAGAAAGGTGCATGTGTGAGGTGTAAAATTCACATAGAGTGCTAAGGAAAATCACCCTGTAGCAGCCTCACCTGCCTTGACAGCTCCTATGGGCTCTCCCCTGCTGCAGATCTCTCATCCCCACCCAGGACGCCTTTTTTGTTTCCAGCCCTTTAAATCTGGTCAAGCCAAGCTGCTGAGCTCTGCAGAAATCCTTTTCAGAGCCACTTGTTAGCAGTGCTGCTGCTTAGTCCTCTGGGCTTCTTGTTTCTTACCCCTGAGACTGATTTAATACCTTCAAATGGTGTTCATAGCAAAAAAAAATCTACCTCTGGAAGGTCCTCAGCCAGAATCCAGCTGCACCAGGTGGGTCAAACTCCACAGCAGAGATAAAAATCCAAATTTATCGCACTGGAGGATAGGAACCCTAAAGATCTAAGAAACTCTAAAGACACACTGCCACTCTACACACCGTGTGGGGAAAGAAAGCCTCTGTGACACAGATTATTTAAGGGGAGTAATTAGAATGAGCAAATCAGGACAAAGGCTTTCAATAAGGACTGAAGAGAAGGGGAGGCAAACAGGCATTAATCTGCAAAGGTGAAAAAATGATAAAAACTTGTGGGATTTCACAGGGACATGGGAAAGTTATGCACTGAGGTTAATTTAGGGATATCCAGAAAACAGGTTTAAATACAGAAAAACTAATATCCAAACTTTTATTTGCAGCAATTAAAGCTTAGAGAACAAAGTTCCTACTAAGGGAAGGTCAGCAAGAGATTTTTTTTAACTGCACCATTAATGAATGGCACTCTTCACTACAGTTTGCATTGAAAGTGATAAATTGGGCCAAAAAAGCACAAAGTATGCTAAAGAACAGCACAGAGGGAAAACAACAGGTTGTGTTCAGGAAGGAGCATGGGACATTAATAATAAAAAATGGCTAGTTTCTCCCTGACAGAGGAGGAAACTGCAATTTGGGTTGGGCAGGGTCTCCCGAGCCTCCCTGCACCTCCACCTTTAGGGCTGCTGTGTTTCTAACCCCTGAAATCTTTTCTTTTTGCTGTTTAATGGAATCCCATGTTCCTTGCTGGAATAGGACACTCTCAGTGCCTAAAATCCCTCAACAGAAATGCTCCTTGGCTTCAAGGAATAGGGTTACAAAGCACTTGCCCGTATGCTCTGTGATATTAGGTGGAGTAAATATCCACGATTTGAAGTAAATAAAACCACTCATGGGACAAAGCTAAGGAACATAAACAGACAAGTTGTTAGTGCAGGTTGTCTGTCTTCTAATCAATAGCCCTTCTGGCACCCAATTTTGATAAAGTCTGACCCTTCATGTTGTATCTGAAATAATCAGACAAAAGCAAATGTCAATTGAAATTCTACCAAATAGATTAAAGCCCAAGGCAGCAGTAAGAGGATGTTGGCAACTTTCAAAAACAGTCAATAGAGAAAGATAAAGGAGCTCTATGTCAAATCACCCGCAGTTCCTAGATTTGAACAGACAGAATAGCAAGTTCAGAACTGGGAATTTGACTGCACTGACTTAAATGAGAAAGGAAGCAGAATTACCTGTGAATGCAGATGTTCCACATTGAACTGATTCCACATCACTCCAGCTTGTGAGCGTTTTCATGGGAACAACTTTAGGTTCTGCTGTGCAGGGTGTCCCTTTCACCTCCCTACCTTGCTGCCTGCTGCCTTTCATCTGCAGTTCCCACAGCTATGGGGTGTCACAGCCGGTGCTAAATGCAGAACCATTTCCAGTGCAACTTAATGCAGGTTCGATAGGTTTGTTTTCAGAACGACTTCATTTTACAGAGAATAAGGAAAACACAGATCAAAACCTCTTTGACCTGTATAAACAGAAAGCTCTACAACTCCACAACACGTATTCAGGGCATCTATCCCAATGAACACATCTCTTCCCAACACTGCGTTCCCAATGTGCTGTGTACTTCAGCTCCTCCGACCTCTCCTTTGTCTTCTGGCTGGCGTTTTGTCCGTGGCAACACCTCGGCTAAGCTAGAAAGATTTCTATTTGATATGTCAAGGCAACACTGGGAAGCTCCAAAGTGAACAGAAATGTTACTTCTATCAGAGGGGGATTTCTATGCATTTTCCTACATTTCCCAAGGGGAATGTATGTCATACTGAAAACATTAATTCTTGGGAGTGCCTAGAGATTGAACATACATTAAGGCCAGGACTTCTTTAAATATTTACAGAATGCAGCAATCGTATTTGTATGTGACTTTCGTTGTAGGCTGACTCCCATACAAATCCGACATGTTCAAATATTCCTTTAACAACATTTCATTCTACAGAATTTTTCCATGACAAGAAGTAGTAATATTTGGATTCTGTGTCTAAGCAACATAATTTTCTTAAGATAGACCTCTCTCTCTTTGGTATTTTTGTGACAATCTAGTTTCTAAGTGTATTTGCTGTTAGGTTTGCAAAGGTTGTCTATGGCCATATGAGTAGCCAGCTCCCAGCCTCCTTGTAGCTGCAGAAGTTGCACATCCAAGCCAAGTACACAGGAATATACGTGATGCTCTGGTTTTTTGCCTCTTAAATTCTTTGAAAAATCTGTACTGATACCTTTTGCTTTGTTCTGCTTTTGCAAAAAATGAAATATTGTGTTGTTCCAGCTTTAAATCACAGTTCGGAAGCATTTTTTTCTGGAGCAGGGGCAGTTTACAAGCAGTGTAACCAAGCACAGCCTAAAGTAGCTATTGCAAGGCAGGAGATACATTTATATCAGCATGGGTATGGTTTGTTGTGGATACACATTAGACTGTGGCTTATGCAAGGAAAGGGGTATAATGTGACAATTATCTCCATGTCATACAGATAAAAGTCAGGCTCAGAGCTATTCAATATTCTACGTGATAAAATGTAAAGTAGCTTCTCAGACTGTAGGAGGGAGAGATGGACAAGGCCAGCTGGTTAATCTCCAGCTCCCCCTGGTACACAACTGTGCTCTGTCTGATCGAAGGCTTTGCTTGACAGTGACCAAACCCCAGAGATCGAGGCTAAACAGCGGGGTTTGTCACATCATGGGAAGGTTATCATGCTGTCTGCAGCGCTTGTGTACATAACACCCCTGCAAGGAAGCCAGCAGCATTTTGCCAAAAGAAGAAACAGTCATAATGGTGCTAGACTTTGTTACCTTGTCAACCAACACAGAATGCCGTTCTGCTCCAGTGGATTTGCATCTTTGGGCACGAGGTGCTGGGTTTTTTTCTGTGCTGGGGACCCAGAACAAGCAGTGACAAAAATAAAACACAAGCAGACAAATGGGAAAAAGTTATCTGTTATTTCTGAGTGTTTCAATACATTATTCCTTCCTCTTACAGGTCTGTCAGCCTGCACCTCTGACTGTGTCTTTGTCTTGCTGTGGGACATGCAATGCGAGTCTGAACACTGCAGTTGCCCAGGGCTGTAAAACAGAGAGGGACGACTCATCCGAATGCAGGCTGGCTTGGTGGCTTCAGGCTTTCGTTGACTTGTCCATATAGAACTGATGGGACATGAAGAAAAAAAACCACAAGCAACACGTAGTGTTCAGGTTGCTGCTTCTCTTGTGTGTGGGGCTTCCAGGGCAAAGCAATGTCTTCAGCTGCCTCCACACCAGCCATCAGGGGATGAAATCTGTGTGTGGAAAGGAGATGAGGCCACTGAGCAAAAAAATAAATCAGTGTCAAGTGCTGAGAAGGAATGGTGTAGAGTTAATTCTTTCCCCTTGTAAATCTTCTGTTCAGTGCCAGTGATTTTCTTCATATCCCAGGACTTTGTACAATTGAGCCTCCATGAAATGGATGTGTAGGAACTGAGTTATTGTTCCTCTTTATCCACCATGGAAATATTGCCAGGGACATTAAGAGCTGAAGATATCCCCATAATCACTCCACCTGCTCAACTACTGCTGCCGTTCTGTGTTAGTCTAGGAAGGGTGGCTGAGGAGCAGTCAATTGAACTGGATTTTACCCACATGAATTACATGTGAATCATCCTGATTTCTTTGCAGAAGAGGTTCTTGAAGGAATGATGTGCCTGAAGGATGAACAGAGTTCTCTGCCTAGCTTAAGGGAAGCAACCAGAGAGGCCAGTTCTAAAATCATAACATTTTCACTGAGATAGTCAGGACTTACCTCTTCTACCTGCCCCATAACATCCAGAGATATCGCAACCCCCTGGATACCCAGACTGCCCAGGCTGCCCTCTGATACCAGGAAAACCTTGAGGACCAGCATTTCCAGGGTAACCCTTTGGACCTGGTTTCCCCAGAACAACTTCTCCTGGTGGGCCTGAAGAAGGAGAAACACTGTAAGCTGTAGCACATCAACTTTACCTGCATCAGTGTAATATACCTTCCAGATTTCCTCCATCCTACATGGTGGTTAATTTTCTGAGGTTTTATTCTGCATTTTGGTGGAAAAATAGAACCTGCCAGTTAGAAAACTTCATCTGAATCCTAGTAACTATAGGGCTTATTCTTGACCTTAAAGATGCCCACCTTGGCTAAAAATGGATCCTGGTTATAAGAATCCGAAGTCCATCTACGTGTCAATACAGAAAATCACATTAACCCCAGGATCCATTCCATAGTCGTTGGTTTTTTTGTGTCTTTACATCTCAGCTATAAAAATGTAAATACAGAAGAATATGTTTGACCACACTCTCTTGATAGTCCCTGGTTTGCTACACCAGCGGCAAACCTCCCACTGACTCCAAGGAACAGGGATCAGGATGGAGGAGTACACCAAATCCTAACAGATTACACAAAACCCTTGTGTTTTGTGAGCTGAATTTTCAGACTTACTATTCCCTGAGCATCTGGTCTTGCATGCAGAAAGGCAGCAAATCTAAAACTCCCTGGATGTGCCTCAGGTCCTTAAAATACATCATTACCTTGGAATGGGTACCAGAAGGAGGAGGCTACCTGGAGCAATCTCTTGGCAGAGCGGGACCATCCAGGATGCTGCCAACAGGGCTGCAGTGGGAAGGTCAGTCTGCCCCACCACAGCGGTCCTAAGGCTGAATGGGGCTTTGAAACTGGAAGCTGGTGAGCTCTGATGGCCCCACTGGGTCAACGCAAAGAGGTTGCATTCACTCTACCTGTTCTGCCTCTGGGTCCTTGGATCCCTTCCTCACCATCTCCAGACATCCCTTTTTCTCCTCTGGGCCCTGGGGCACCTAATCACAAGTGAGAGATAAGTGCCACTTCACCGCATTTGGAATTTCACCCGGAATTAATGCTCCCACCAGACTCTTCTTAGATGCTGGAGTCACAATCCTTGGCAACACAGAGAAATATCCATTTCCTTAAATTCTGTCTGGGCATCTACTCTCTTTTCCAGAGTAACCATTTGCACATGGCCATCAGGGCTCCAACTAGCATGGATTTGCAACCTGATAGGAGTGAAAATGGATATTTTTCACAGAGAAATTCATAGTGCTGGTGTTAGTGCACCAGCCTGAGCGTGAGGTTCACTTCCACACTCTTCACATGCATCAGACAAATCACAAAGCTGAACTGTCTCTTTGACCAGGTGCTGGTAAGTCAGGATTTCTGTTTTTTCATGAAATTGCTTGCAAAACCAGTACATCTGAGAGAAACAAGTGCATTTTGACAAAAAAAGCATTTTCCATATTTTTGAGATGAAAATATTTTGATCAGCCATGTCCTTAAGATCATATTTCAGTGAGAACTGCCTTCTCCCATCTCCTCCCTCAACAGGCTGGAAGCATGTGCAAGTTGTTACTTCCCTTTTCTCCTAAATTATATTTTTATAATGTCATTTTTTAATATATTCTATATATTTTATAATCTGCAGTTAGCTCCTAAGACTGAATAGTGCCGGAGTAAGGAGTTAAACAGCAGGTTTCTAAGTACTTAGGAGGTGTTAGGACACTGCTGAAACCAACGTTTTTCATTTTAGTTTGATTGACAATTACACGAGCCACTGACAAACGTTGTCTGTGAATCCAAGCAAAACACATTCCCACCATTCACTCATTACTGACTTGTGCTTCTGTCCATACCTCTTTCTCCAGGATACCCATCTTTGCCTGGCTGTCCAGGGATGCCATTTTCTCCTCTTTCTCCATTGCTCCCAGGGGGACCTGGAGGACCTGGCGGTCCTGGTTCTCCTGGTTTTAACCTTTCTTCCCAAACAGGAACTGGCTTCCTTGAGTGTTCATGAATGAATGAGTCAAATTTCAACACATGAGCTGAGAAGGCAAGACAGAAGATGAATCTTTCCTTGGCTAGGAGATTCAGAAAAGAGACAAAAAGCACAAGATGTTGCCTAAAAAAGGTACTTAAAATGATACGCCGTCAGTCCAAATTGAGACAGCCAGAGCTGAAGAGGAAGATGGGCAGCTGAGTCATGACTTTGCTGCCTGACCTTGGACAAACCACTGCTTCTCTTCGTGCATCACAACACAGGAGCTTTACCAAAAATCTCAAGAGGAATCAGCACAAATCACAGAACAATAATTTATTTCTAATTAGTTTCAAGCTTTTCCATTTAAGAAATAAAGGAGCCTGTGCAAGGCGCCAAAGGGTTTTCCAAAGAAGTATTTCACAGGTCTCCGTGCTAATGTCACCCAATAACACCAGTGTAGCACTGAGAGCCTGTGATGAGACATGGGCTATGTGTGGTGCTCAGCACGGCACAGGATGGAGGAGCTCCCTGGGCCACTACAGTTTCATACTGTCTCCCGTCTGGCTTTGTTCACCACTGCTGGGGTCATGAACACGCTCGGGAGCTGGGCTGGTTATACTCACTTTGAATCATCCGCTCACAAGCCTGGCTAACGAGCTGGTAAATTGTGGCCAAGGACTGTGGTTCTCCCTAAAGTGAAACATTTTTTTTTATTAAAACCAAAAATTTAAGTATTAATATATTTTTAAAAGGATCGATATCATCATGCATGACAGCTTTCTGCCCATTCTTTTTGTCAGCTTCAGAGACATTAATTACTGTGAAATGCAGCTTTATTTATTTATCACAAATCTCTGAAGCCATAAAATTGAAATTGGGAAACATCAATAATTGCTTTTCTCCTGCACATCAAAAAGCGCAGGACGAATCTTAATAATTACCGAGGTTACCAATAAAGGAGAGTAAATTCCACTCTCAAATTTTATCCAAAAAGATGCTAAGTCTGTAGCTGAATGTTCTGTGATATGTAAAACATTTAATGTGATCAGATATTACAACATCCTATCTTTGTCTAAATCTTTTATGAATATTGATTCTTACCATTACCGTATTCTGAATAAATCATCTAGGAGGAGTCCTTTAGAAAGTTTTAGTGAAGTTGGGAAAAGTGATAAAAATGCAAAAAGCTGCTTAAAAATAAACACTGACTCTATCTGTGAAAATTCATAACTAACACACTGCGTACTTCCAGATTACCCAGGCTTTAAAAAAAGCTTAGCTCAACACCAAAGGGAGGGGAAAAGGAAAGTTCCACTGGAAAATAAAAGAATATAGAAAAGGAAAATCTGGAGGGAATGTAAGGAGAATGTTGTTAAAAATTATAATGCTGAGGCATTAACCTGAGACAAAAGCACCTCACGCCTGTCTGAAGCCTAATTCGCGTAAGTCAGTCTTGGCAATGAGACTCAGATTCATAGAAAGTCACAGGGTTTCTTTTTAACCAAAAGTCAGGATGGGAAAAATTTCCTCTCACAATAAAATAACTTCCAAAGGCAACATGGATCTCCTGACCTCAAAGGCTCTGTGCTGGGACGTGCCAGAGGATTATAGCAAATGAGTCCCCTCTTGTGCAATGCATTAAAAAGTGCAACTCAGCGAAACCGAGTGGTTTCAGTTTTTCCTTCTTAGCTAAGAATGGGTTTTCAGTTGCCATTTCTTCTTCATTAGTACAGTTGGTACCAAGGACCTCCTGACTGCTGCAGGATCATTTATGTCCCACCAGTATAGCCAGTGTGGGTGAAGAGGAAGGCCACAAGCTATAGGTACGTGGACTCATCAACACTAGAAAGGTTTGGTTTGTGTTTGTAAGCATAGCTTGCAAAGCAGGTTACCACATCCACTCGATACAGTGACTGTTGCCTAGCACCAGAAAAACTCACTTTCTCTCCTCTTTCTCCTTTTGGACCCGGAAGCCCCTGTGAGGAAAGAAAAAGGAAAAATCAAAGTCGAGGGAAAGGAAGAGCAGAAGAAAACAAACAAGCAAATCAATGGGGCTGTGGGTTACATTAGTGGGACACGAAGCACAAAGTTTGTTTCCCACATTCTCATCGTTTCCTTGATCTCATGACAGTGACTAGAAGAACTTCAAGCTCATAGGAATATTTTGGCTTCTTTTTAAAAAATAATAAAGCAGCATCTGGAGCAGGAGCATAAAGCACTGTCAACAGGGATGCAGAAATTCCCTGGATACAACCTTAGAACAGATTTCCCAACATAGCAAGTGGCTTTTAACACCCGAGAAGAAGAAACAACCGTGACGTCTAGACCTTGCGGTTGCCCCTACAAGCCCCACGCTGGCTACTCCAGCTCAGGACTGACACTTTATTCTAGAATCTTACACCAGAAACTTGTTTGGATGTTGATTTTGTGTAGCTTGTGAATCTACAGAGAGCAAAGAGAGGTGGATTCTGTTAAATGCTTTATCAGCAGTTAAGTAGCCTGGGTTTTGCATATCCAGATGTCTCCTTAAGAAGGATGAGTGTGATTTAAAACTATTTCTTAGAGTCTGAGGGAGAGCTGCTGTGGGAACAGCTTGTTTCCACTCAATTATTTCATGTCTTGGCCTTCTTTGAGACCCAAAAGCAGACACTTACTGTTGGCCCAACATCACCTGGCGGTCCCTTCTCTCCACTGCTGCCTCGGGAGCCTGTCACTCCTTGGAAACCCTGCAGATATTCATTACAAGACACAGATGAAAGTCCAGTTACTGCCTAAATCTCTCGTTTTTCTGTTCAAGGCTGACATCTCTCTACAGCTCCAGGGGCACCAGCAGCTCCAGTTCAGAGGACTGAAGCAAGGGCGTTGTAGCCTTGAGGTTTAAGTCAGTACCTCATCCAGCCAGGAGTCCAATGTTAAGAGTATATCATGTGTGAGTCATGTTCACATCATTTCCGATTACTGTCTCAATTATGGTCAAGCCAGCAAAGCTGAGTTTTGCCAACAAACCGCATGTGTTTTCTACCCTACAGGCTTTAGATCCCTCATTATATATTCAAATTTAGACATAGCCTAGCGCATAACCCCTTTCTTCAGCCTCCTAATAACATGCTATATTTTTCTTTTCCCTTTAAAGACCTGTGTTTGCCTCTGATACTTCACAACAGTAACAGCAGCTTAGGGGGTGGGAAGTGCTTTCTTTGGTCATCTCCTCTTTGTGAAGTTTATGTGCCCTTTGGAACCATGAAGAAGAATAAAAGGAACCAAAGCCAACCAGTAGAAATACTTTCTTTTATAATTTAACAGCCATTATGTTTAAACTCAGTAGAGATTAGCAACCCTCTGATCAGTGAAAATGAAAGAAGTCTTCAAGGCAGCACCAGAACAGCTTTCAGAGCCTGCTCTGAAGGCCACAGTGCTTTGCTCATCTTTAGAAAGCTGAGGTTTAGCCCCACTGCCTCCACATCTTCCCAGGATGAGCAAGTCAAAGTTACGAGCTCCCATAAATACCTAACTTCAGCACAACTACCGTGGGGTCTAATGCAAATGCAGCAGTGAGCAAGCTCCATATTACACTATTCAGGACTGCCAAATTCTTTATAATTCATCAGTGACTATCAGATCCAACACCCACCATCCAAAATCAAATTTGGTTTGGTTTCCCATGTAAAGTGAAGTATACCTATTTCATAGAATCTGGAAGGGTTGTGGTGCCTTCAAATTAGTAGGTGGATGTAATCCATCATATCTTAAGGTTCTGCTATCCTGGGAACAACAGAATACAAATACATCTACACACAGCCCTGGAAGCAGATATTGGAATGGGGAGGGGAACATTTCACACTTGCCTGCATCCTCCAGCTCCTGCTGATTTCAACTTAACAAGTTCATATACCTCAAACTCAACCAACAGTTGAAAGACAGTAGCACCAGGAAAGTAAAAATAGCAAAAGAAGCATCTCCCTGCTGGTTCAAAGCCTCCCCAGAATTTACCAGAAGTAGCAAAGGTTTCTCTTCTTACACAGGCAGTGGTGGGAAAAGCAGACATCTGCAGTATGCCAGGTGCTCCCCGTGGTACCCCGAGAAGGGGTTTTGCCCTGACACCTCTGGGTGACAGTGAGCAGAAACCACAAGCCTCTGCTGAGGAAAAGATTTTGATACTCATCGCTCACAGTGAGTACTCACCCTTGGTCCAGGAGGTCCTGGAGGCCCAGCTGTGCCTTCTAGTCCCCTCACTCCCTGCAAAGCCAAATCCATTCATTAAGGAGAGGAATCAAAATGACCTAGTAAGCAGTGAGGTGGTTTTTCCCATGTGCTGCTTTTAACAGGAGCTTGGTGGGCATGGGCAAAAAAAACCATCTGGCAAGCAAGCAAGAAGGGTGACACCTGGTCAAATTTGGCCAAAGTTGAGAAGACCCCATTTTTTTTTCCCCATTATCTTCTGGGTCTGTGAAAAGACCATTCACGTATGCCCTGAGAGCTTTAGGAGAGCTGGGTGTTTTGGGTCTCCACTGGCACACTCACTGCAGGATTTTAGGCACCCATCCATGAAAACACAGAGGTGAGGTATTTTACCTTGGCACCTTGAAGACCATCCTTGCCTGGAGCTCCCTGCACACCAGGAATATGCTCAGTAAAGTTTGCGTCTGATTATCATTACCCTGACTCATATCACAACAGGGGACGTAAGAAAAAGAAGAAAGTTATTCACTGAACAGAGCAACCACTGTCATCCCACCTTTAATTACATTATACCTAGCTTCCAAATAGGTCTATCTTTCTTGCACCAACTGACTCAGTTTCCCTTGGGAAAGTGATGACACTCCAGAGTGAATAAAGTTTGCGTCTGATTATCATTACCCTGACTCATATCACAACAGGGGACGTAAGAAAAAGAAGAAAGTTATTCACTGAACAGAGCAACCACTGTCATCCCACCTTTAATTACATTATACCTAGCTTCCAAATAGGTCTATCTTTCTTGCACCAACTGACTCAGTTTCCCTTGGGAAAGTGATGACACTCCAGAGTGAAACACAGTTTCCAGGCAGACAACAGTAACAACTCTATGACTTTTCAGTCTTAAAGTAGTTACTGGGAAAAATGGGCAAACCTTAGAGTCAATTAAAAAGAATGGTGTCTACCAGTACCTGCATGCCAGGACTTCCAGTGTCTCCTTTCTCCCCTTTAATTCCCGGTGGTCCCTTGGGTTAAACCAGAAGCACACAGTTAGGCACACAGCAGCATCCTTTATGGCAAACAGCACCCTGCTGCTCCACATCCACGTCCCAGGTTGCTCTCTGTAATGCTACAGGGTAGTTTACAGCCACAGCATGTGCGTGGGGATTCTGTCCACCCGGGCATGCACGCAGCAGCCTCCACCTCCACTCCTCGCCAAGCAGTGATGATCATTGCAAAGCAAAGTGCCTGAATACTCCACTGCGCTGATTTCATTAAAGGGAGAGCCTGGACAAAACCAGTGTTTTACCAGAATGACTAAGTGCAGGGCCTTATCAGCATAAAAAAATCATCATCATCTCTCTCTAGTGCAGCTGTCCAGCTGTTAGTAAGGATGATGTAAATAAAAAGATCACATTTTGGGGGCTTCACTGAGACACCCGTTTCTGAGACATGTTCTAACTGCCAAGAGCAAGGACAGAAAAGGCAGTGGAAAAGTTCACATACCACAGGACCCTGAACCGTGATTCCTTGGGAACCTGGAGAGCCTTGCTGGCCACTAGGACCCTCTGGCCCAACTTGTCCAGGAGGGCCTGGTTCACCCTAAAGCCAAAGACATGAAATTAAACATAAGGAGAGAAAGCAATTAATGCCTGCTCCCCACATGGGCTGCACTGCATGACCTGGGTCAGCATGAACCGTCTACACGATTCAAGATGAAGTCAGGACAGTGAGGGGATCTCTAGTAACCTCAGCTGCCTTTGCCTTCGACATCCAGGGTTTTGGTGCATCTTTCATGGGAGAAGACAACAAAGCTGCAGATGGTGCTTTGCAAAGGACAATTCGCCTTCTCAAGCAGCAGCTCATTCCCACTGTCCAAGGTGGCCAGAAAGCCAAGGGAAATGTTCTTTAACTCGTGGCTGAGATCTGCGTCTATTTCATTCCTTCCCCAAAATCTTTCCCCTGTAACCATGCTGCTTTCCCAGATGTTATCCCAAAGAAGGAGACCAATGGGCTGGGCTGGCTCTGCCCTGTGTTGATCACTGGGGCAGTGAACACTTGCACCGGGGCTTGCTCCAGTCCCCAGGGTTTAGGGATTCAGACCCAGCCGTTCCCTGTGCTCACTTTGGGGCTGCTCCTGAAGGCTTTGTGTGGTTCTTGCTGTTTTACTCCTCACCATGCTCTGCCCCAGAGCAGTACCCATCTGTCTCATTCGGAGGCTTGGCAGGCAGAACAAGCACTGCACAAAGACTGACAGTTTTCCAGCAAGGCTGGTTTCACGGAACATTGCTGACCACGTGCATTCAGCGCAATCAGGCTCATCATCTCAATTTCCAAAGACCAACTGAGCATTTTGTTAATAATAAGTCAGTGTTCCCATCCTCCTCAATGCACTGATTCTCTGTTTGGGTGCTGCTTGGTGCAGTGAGACAGTGTCCAATCTATGGAATCCAGCTCAGGCAGGAATGAGCACATCCAGCTGCAGTGAGGAGCCAGCATTCCACACACAGCCTGAAGCAAACAAAGCCGGCGGCAGTATCCGGACTCACCTTGGGTCCTGGCTCCCCCTGCTCCCCCTGTGGTCCTCTCCTCCCAGGACTGCCCTGCCAGTAGGACACAAAGCTGCTGTTATGAATATCATAATGTTTAGTGCAGTATAACCAGGAGCCTGGGGGACAGAGGTTGATGCACTTTGCTGCGCACAGTGAAAGATGTTTCCTGCCCCAGAGAGCTTGCAGGAAATGCAGGCAAGAAGAAAATTAATCAAGTCATCCAGCAAATGTGGAACAGGGGAGGAGAGAAGGCAGCACAGCCCCCCCGTGACAGACAGTTGGCAAGCTGCACACCATCAGCAGGGAGAGATGAACTTTCAACCTGTTCAACCTCCTCCCTCCAACTTCCCCAGCAAATCCATGCTGAGACAACGAATGGAGAAGGGGTCACACATGGACATGGGAACACACTTGAGGAGAAAAAGAAGAGGTGGTCGTGTCTTCAACCCTTTGTAACTATGTTGGTTTTTATAATACCATCGTGGGAGAACAGACACACGGTGAGAACAGGGACAAGAACCAGCTCTGGGGAGACCTGGCTTAGCTCTGCACCTGCATAACTGCTGGATGGAGAGCAGAAACCAATCTTCTGGCATGAACCAACATCACGTGAACTTCTGACATCCTAATCTCAAAGTTACTATTCTTGATTCTAAAAATACAGTGGATTTGGATTAAGAAGTAGAGGTAGGGAGCTCTGGGAAAGGTGTTTTCCAGCCGGACCTCATCAAAAACATTCATTAAGGACTATGATAAATAAAAGGTGGGACATACTCTTGGTAACTAGAGTTTTAAAAATAGCAACGAGTGCTCGTGTAACTGCAACAAATTACCAAGGGTTTAGTGGTGTGAGGATAAGGTTATGTGTCAAAACCGTATTTTCTCTAATGCTCAAGAGTCTTGCTCTTTAAAGAGTTGTACTGCAGAGATGTTTAAACCACAGGGCAATGCAAGCTGGCAATTATGCACTTAGGATATTGAAGCAAACTGTGATAGTGTAGTGTGCTATGTAATTAAACTTCCACCAGAACGAGCACGTAATTACCCTGCAGCGAGGCACTGTTCCTTGCAAAGCATGGAACTGAATTCACAGTTAAACATGGTAATGCAAGGGCTGATCTAAAACCTTGTGACTTGAGCAAGGAGGCCAATAGGGGGTTTTAAAGTTATTTTCCCGGAGAAAAGCACCTGGAGTGGTTGAAATGGGGTGATGTGGACAGGTTGTCAGGTTTTGGCTGCCTCATGCAAATAAAATGTTTTCCCCAAACTTCCAAAATGAAAACTTTCTAATAGCTGTTTCCTAGTGTAAAGCTGGAATATTTCCTCCTACAGTTTAAGCCCATGGTGACTGTCCTGTGCCCATAATGGATAGGACAAGATATTGCATTTGCCCTTTATCCCTGAATGTGCTTAATGACTGTTATTGCTTCCCACCCATTTCCTTCAGGGTTTTCTTTCAGGTCACATTAACTGCAAAGAGAGAGAGCTTTGGGCACAGGCGGAATTGCAGCCTCCCCTTTCTCCTTACACTGCCCACCCACCCACCTATATAGTTATAAGGCTCCCACTTAACACAGAAAACAGATAGGAAGGTTTTGTGGTGATTTTTTTTTTTTCATTTACCAAGAGTTTCAAAGCCTCTGATCCATGAAATCTCTACAGGCAACAAGGGTGACCCATCCTCCTCTCCTAAGAGGATTAACATGGCACCAGGAACTGCTCAGCCGGTGCCCAGCTGCAGCTGTTGCATTGCCAGCTCCCCATCTCCCCATTTCATCAGCGTTTGAAACCCCAAGGACACCTCTCAGCCTTGCCCTGGCACCAGGAGGACATCAAAGCTCCTTGAGACAGAACAAGAGGAAATGGCATCACATTGCACCAGGGGAAGGTTTATATTGAACAGCAGGAGAAGTTTCTTCACCCGAAGGGCTGTCAGGCATTGGAACGGGCTGCGCAGGGAGGTGGTGGAGTCACCATCCCAGGAGGGATTTAAAATACATGTAGATGTGGTGCTGAGGGCCATGGCTTAGCGATGGACTTGGTAGCGTTAGGTAAATGGCTGGACTCGATGATCTCAAGGGTCTTTTCCAACCTAAATGATTCTAAAACCCCAGGAGTGTTATCCTCATGCCTGGCATGCCTGAACAACGCCAGCGCATGCAATATACTGCTTTCAAGGAACACACAGAAGGGTGAACTTACAGGGGGGCCTGGAGGTCCTGGCAAGCCCGGGTGGCCAGAAGTACAGGAGCAGGCAGGAGCTAAGGTAGGGCAGGTCTCCTCGTCCCTCTGAAACGAAAGCAAGCCAAAGTGGCATGAGCAGATGCATAGCAAGAGTGGGATGGCTCACAGGCAAGTTTCAGTGTTTCAAAATTCAGCTGGAGAAAAGCAGGAATTTTCTCTACTCCACTGAGAGATTTTTGTGAACAACCAAGTGATTTATTTTTCTGCCGAACCACAAGTTTATACAAAACAATGTGAACCAGCCCTGCCTGAAATTTGTATAACACATACTGGAAGATAATTTTCTCCTTGCTAGGTATTTATACCCCCCAGAAAGCAATTTTCTGTGTTGAGAAGAAAACTTGAAAAGCAGAGCAGGGGGGTGTTGTGACTCAGGGCTGAGGTGGCAGCAAAGCTGTAGGACTGTCGGGGCTGCTGTCACAGATGAGTTCATGACAGGAGGGATGTACACTGCACTGGGATTTGGAGTTTTCTTTCCTTTTGAAGAAAACGCAGTTTTGTTCACTTCTCCAAGAAACACACAGATGTTATTCCCAAGAGAAGAGATAAAAATAAAAGTTTTCCTTCTTGAGTCTATCAGAATCATTTGTGGTGTCACTTCAGTGCCATGGACTTGTCCCACCCACCCCAACTTCATGCCAGTTAGCAGAGTGGTCCCTCTTGCCTTACCTGTGCAGGGAGATCACAGCATCTGTCCTCCTCTGCCACCACACTGCTGCACAGGATCTGCAAAGACTGCAGCTGGAACTGGGCAAACAAAGACAGTTTGACAAGAAAGAAGCATTGAGACACACGGTTGATCACCAAACCTCATGATATTCAGGTGCTAAAAGTAATTTTCAGTGATGATTTGGCAGGGCTCCTCCATGTCGTCCCAACTATAATTGTGCCCCAAAAAAGCCACAACATGAAAGGTACCCCTGGCCGTCGAGTGTTTTACAAGCCCTCGGCTCTCTATGTCTTCCTGAACAAGTCAAAAAGCAGCTTCACCAGCAAATGCCAAGTGTCCAGTTTACTCACAGTCCTGCAACAGCACAGAAGGTTCTCAAGTAACTGGGCTTCAGCATCACCAAAAAGTGAAAGCAAACTGCTTTGCTTCCCTTAGGGGCATGGAGATAAAGTAAACATTGGAGCAGCATTTCCCAGGACAGATGCGATCCCCTAACCCATCCCTCTCACCACATCCTTCACAGCCAACACATCTTCCCATTTTGATTAAGAAAGGAGCACACACTGCACAAAGCCAAACCAAAATAATGAGGCAGAGATTTTTCTTGTTTCCTTGACACCATTTCTCATCCTTTTCTTTTTTTTTCCTTCCACTCCAGCCATTTAACAACGAGCAAGCCGTACAGCCCAGGGAGTGTGACATGCAGCACACAGATATGGATGAGCCCAGTAGATCAAGCGGCATTTAAAGATATCTTAAATTAAATAAGGTTCCACGATAAGCAGTAATGAGATACTCTGTCTTCTCAAGGGCAGCAGAGCTGTGGATGACATGAAGCTTTGCTGGGCTTGACAGGCAGAGGGAGTAGGGACAATAGCTGGATCTGTCTAACTGAGCTGGTGGCAGGGAGAATTTGGGTGGGACAAGGAAAGCACAGATTCCTGCCTTGTTGGTCACTGGCTTGTGATCAGATTGCCACAGAATTTATTTAGGAAATAAGCAAATACTGCTTGAATACCAGTGTCCCCTGGTTTGTTACACAGCTGACCCCGATCTGACAGGCAATTCAATGTCCAGTTTTTTCCCTGGTATATCCCAGACCTCTGCTTCTCTCTTTGCAGCTGGGGAGGCATATGGGACAAACTGTTTTTACTGCACTGCTTTGAGGCAAGGGAAATTGTAAATCAACTCATGTGCTGTTTTCCCCTGGACTCCTAGATCTAAAAGCAGAGCCAAGGAGCAAAAGCTTCACAGAAGTCGTGAATGATTTTCTACAGTCCCACTAGCACACTGTGAGTGATGAACTTGCCCCTTATTCTGCACATACTTAGCACTCCTCTTTTGTGGGATAGGTATGACCACAGACTGCCAGGCGATGGCATAGGCGGGTGTTTTTGCCCTTCGGATCATGCACTGGGCTGTCACGGGGCATGACACCGAGCCCACACCTTCCCTTATTTTCTTCCCTTGTAGGGCACGGGCTCTCTGCAGCAGTGCAGTAAGGACAGACCCGCAGGCTGGCACGGAGTGTTTGGGTTGGGTTTTTTTTCAAGCAGAAGTTGACAAAAAGCCTCTATGCTGACAATTATTTTCCTATAATTTTCATGCAAATAGGCAAGCCCAAATACGCCGGAGACTGAGGCGCATCCAGCCCCGTTGTCTGCAGTCACTGGCATTTCCTGATATCACACAGTGGGGGCTGATGTGCATAACCTTCCTTTAGAGAAGTAATTCCCAAACCATCCTGTTAGTGCAGGCGATGTGCTTCCCCGGTCCCCAGACAATGCAGCCAGCTGAAGGCACCTCTGGGACATGCTGCTGCCTCTGATCACAGAGCTCAAACAGAGGTGGGAGGTGAGGGGGAGAAGCACCGCACTAGGAAAGCTCATTAAAATTGTAGAGATCAGCAGGATCAGGACACGGTCATGCGTCACAGCAGCGTTCGGAGGCATTCAGAGCGCAAATGATGTGAGATGGCACTCCTCTCCATCTGCCCACCCCAGCCAGCTCCACGTTCAAGCCTCCTCTCTCTCCAACAGCACACACCACGGGGGACTCACCGACACGGACCCGCTCCTAGGTCCTCTGGTCCTTGTCACTTTTCCCAGCATGATGAAGCCAGCGGTGGAGATGCTGCCAACAGTGCTGATGGGTTTCTCTGCTATTTTCTTACAGTCCAGATAGAGTTTGACCTTGAAGTGGCTCACGGACACGTGCACCTGGGCAGCGGGTGGAAAGACATGAGTTGGAGCTCCACGACGATATGGGGGAGTCTTTTAAAAACAGTAATGCCTTCTGCCCAATGCCCAGGCTGCTACTGTTAGTAATGGTGTGTTTTTAATGAGCAAATACTTCAATGGGGCTCAGGAATAAGTTTCAGCATGTGCGTGCTACGTCTGCTGTGCAACACTGCACTTTTCCCTGATGTCCCCCTCACCTCTCCTTGGGAGAAGCCTTTCTGGAGCTGTAGCATTAAATAATTCAGTTTTCAGAACTGGCTGAATAATGAAACTGCCTACAGAGACTGATAGAAAGTGCTCCTTGTTCATTTGGGTGGAATAGCTTTGCCCAAGGGCATAGATGGCCAAAAAAACCCTGTTATGAGTGATAAAGTGACTTTCTCACAAGGATAGATTTTCTTTTCCTTCCTTCCAGCACTAAATGGTCACCAAAATCCCAAATTCTAAACAAAAAAAAAATTGGGTTTTCAATTTTTCCTGATTATTAAGGAAACCCCCTCAGTTTTACAGTTGTGGGGGAGGGGAACAAAAGCAATGACTATGTGAAAATTGTATTTTGAACATGGGATGAACCTAAATTATTTAGAATTATAAACCGCAGCACATCAAACAGGTTTGCCAGTTCCCTAACGATCTGCATACAAAGCATTTGTATAATCACTCCTCACTTTGAAAAATACACATTGATGGCATAATACTCCCAGACTGGAGTGGGATCGTGAGCCACGTTTCTCCCTTTCTTGATAAGGACCTTATGAAAACTCCCATAGAAGATCTTCTTCACTTCCTGCTGGTCAAAGGAGACTTCCTGTAAATCCGCCTTGTAGTCATGATTGAAATAGGTCAAGGATTTCTTACTGGCTACAGAGAAAATAGGACAAATAACAGCTTAGAATTAAACAGAAAATTATTTCACCCACATACTGAACAATAATAAATAAATAGGCTTAAGTATGGTGAAAGACTTCATGTTTTATGATGAAATACTTCTACACAGCAGAAAAGAAAAAGAATATGTAAAAATAAATAATAAGTTACAAGTAAATTAAAAATGAACATGTCTTTTAGTTGCACTAGGAAGCATTTAAAATGCAAGGTTGGCAGCAACAGCAAAGCTGCCTCTGTATAACAAGGACATTAAAACTTTCCAAGTGAATACCAAGATGAGTCCTGCTGCTCACAGAAATGCATGTAAATACCTGAATTTAGTGTATTCAACAAGAAATCTTACGGTCAAGGTTAACACCAAGAAGGGGCTGGAAGTCCTCATCCGTTATTTGCCACACAGCGAAGGGCTCCTTGGGGGTTTCGGGCAGGAGGCGCAGGAGGATGCTGATGGTGTGCTCGGTTGGGATTGCAAAGAGATGGACATCGCTGGAATGAGACAAGCCGAGCAAGCGTCAGTGGCTTCAAGCAGTGAGAGCCAGCAGGCAGCATCCATCAGACAGGGCTCATCCATCGTGTTTCTTGGGCAGGGTAGCCTGGAAAAGCCTCTCCCCTTGGAGCTGAACACGATATGTCAGGAGAGAGGCTGGTCCCTACATCTTGTGCATACCTCTCAGGCTGTTGAACCCTGTGATGAGTGATGAGCCCCCAAGGGCCGTCCCCTTGTGACGCAGGGGTGACCCAAGACGAGCAGCCTGTGTCAGTCCCTCACTGCCAGAGCTGCCTTGGGGAATACCAAGACACACAACTGCAGCCTTAATGCTTTTCAAAGCAGAACCCAGCGGTAGCTTGCAAAACATCCCTGCCAGGCTCCAAAACACTCCCCTCCATGTCTCCTCTTCAAGAAGGAGGAATGGTCATCATGTATCATGGGGTAAATCTTTGGCAGAAATCAGTATAAGCACCCTTCAGGGATAAGCACAGAGCCCACAGAAAACCCCTCTGTGTTCCCACATCCCAGCTGCAAACTCTGGGCTCAGTGCTGGAATTCATGACGATGCGGTGATGCCTGTCAGCAGCTGCTAGAATCACCCACTTCCCTCTGCAGCCGCTGCCAAAGCCATCAGAGCACACCGGGCAGGAGCAGCAGCGAGAGGATGCGAGGCAGCGAGGAAGGTCAAATTGGTTATGCCTGAAATACATCTGTAATCTGAAACACCGCATTTGCATGGGCATATACACAACTCATCAAGCATCTTTTCAAGACTGATTCATAAGTAATGCCAGGTTCTTCCTTATCTGTTTCTGAAGGAGTAATGTCCTTGAAAGACCTATGTGCCAGCTGAACAAAAGGATTTGTCCATCATTTTCTGAGCATTTAAACCAAAGAGTTCTCTGAATCTCCCCCACTCTGTTTACTTTAAGAAGCTTTGCTTCTTTAACTAAGATTAAACTGAGTCAATGTCTCAGTAATTAGGCTTTAAACGAAGTAGCACTGAATGTCAGGAGTTAGATCATTCCTGATTTATAATCGTAAAAAATGAATGAGGTCATGGGGCTGCCTGGCCCACTTGGGACCCTGTGGAGAAGCCTCATATGCAAAGAAACAGGGTCAAGTCACACCCAGAGCCAGTGGTTATTCCCTTCCATCAATAACAACCAAGCTGCAGAGAGCAGCTACGAGACAAATGTTTTCTAATGCCAAGATCTGTCTCCACACCAGAGATGCTGGGAGAAGGGATTGAAGATGAAAGCGTGACCTCACACTGCCACCACCAAAGTGTATGTGGCTGTGGACAGACCGCCTAAAGAATCGTCCAGCGTCCATACCTGACACGATCCTTACATCTGTCACAGCAACTAACGCTGCTGGGAAAAGTGATTTGGTATAAAGGAAAAGAAACCTCACTGTGAAAATGTTTGGCTGCACAAAAGATGTGATGAATGCCTCTAATGTGTCCCTTTAACTTCTGCGTGATGCATTCCAAACTCATCTTGAAGAAAGTCAGCTATTAATTTCTTAATATACTAAGAAAAAGTACTCCAGCATTCTTTGCAGTAGCTATGGTTTGATTTAGCTCAGCATCTTTATCATCTCATCCTGAAGCTGCCAGTGGGGCTGCATCATTCATCCACAAAGCAGTGATCTTCCTTGGCTGAGAGCATAGCTAACGTGTGTGTATGAGACTGACGATGAGGATGGCACCGGCCACAGCTCCGCTCCCACCTGGTCCTCTGGGTGAGCTGGGTGTCTCTGAAGAGGGTGAAGGTACGGGAACCGCTGAATACGAACGGCTCCATAGCTACGCCTTTAATGGAGGCGTATTCCTTCTCTACTAAGCCAAAAGCTTCCATCATATCAAATCCTGGAACAAATCAAAATAAGTGGTTAGAAAGGAGTGCAAAAATGTGTGATTTCAGAGCGGGCAGAATTAGCCTGTAGCTAGCACGGAGAAGGCAATAGGAGAAAACGCCACCAAAATACAGACATCAGCAAGGCTGTGCAAACTCACTAGAAACCTGCAGAGCGGCAGCCAAGGAAAATGGTCTGTGTTTGTACCCTCTGCACACACTTGCTGTCATCTCCTCTTGACAAAGAGTAGGCTAAAGGATGGAGACTTTCACAAGTGTGTTTTAAATTCTCCAGAATGAAAAACAAATGAGGAAGAAGTTACTCCAGCAATTTCTCCTTTTCAACTAGATGCAAAAATATTATCTTTAAAAGACATGGAATCAGTCCAGTAATTGCTAGCAGGGAGAGAGAATTACTTCTGCTCTAAAACGCCTTATATGTAAGAGTCAGAAAAATTAAGAAAGAACTTTAAAATATGAGCATTTCTATTTTTCTCTATTTTCATGAGACACCCAGGGGTGACCTGCCTTGTGTGGTCTGTGAGACTCTCCCCTGACATCTCTGACATCGCCTTCCTGGCTCGTGCAGCTTCATCTCACTCTCCCAGCTCATCATTAAAGCTCCGAGTCATTTTCTCATTTCAGTTTTCTGTTCAGTAAGACAAGATCTTGCAATTGGGATTCTCTTTTTAGTTTATCTGAGTTTGCAGCAGGCTGGGGTGAAGGAGACAGCTCCTTCTTTAGCAAATGGAAAGGCTACAACTTCATTACAACATGGTGCTTTCAGTCTGGATTCCCTCACCCCTTCACCATTTACAATCTTCTGCAGTTTCTTGGCTGGAGTTTTTATTTCGCCTGGGGGTTCATCCAGGTTGCTGCCTTTCTTTATTATTATTATTTCCATTTTCCAATAGTACTAGGGAGTTCGCCAAAAGAAATTACCTACTTGAGAGCCATTTATCTCTGATATGGAGCTTCTGGCAGTGGACCTTCCTCTAAAACATGCAGGAAATATTGTAAAGACTGAAAATAAGGCTTGAGTCACAATTATAAAGATATTGTGATATAAGCATATTATTATCATTTGAATCTGCAATGTAACAGCTTCAGTGAGCTGCTGAGGAGGTGGGCTACTCCTTTTATGAGGAGAAGGAGAGGCCAACATTTGTTGTGGCTTTATGATTTGATTGCTTTGGCTTCTGCATCCATAGGCAAGGCAACAGTGCCGAGATCCCCCCATCCTCGTGAGCTGCCAGGGTCAGGGCTGGGAGCTGAGCAAAGATGAAGTGGCTCAGCCAGGTGGTAGCGGCGGAGCTGAGAACTGAAGCTGGTTTCTCAGTCTCGCCCATATCACAAAGCTCTCTGGGAAGGAGGTGATGTCACTTCATAAGCCGAACTAATTGCTTTCTAAGTAGCACATACAGCAATCCCAACAGCAGGAACAGGGGTTAGGGCATAGACAGAAGAAATGGGAACTTGCTGCCCTGGCACTTGGGTGTCCATACTTTCCCTGATGCCCCTGATTAGGGACATCACCAAATCACAGCCAGGTGATGTCCCTGACAGGCTGAGAGCTTTTCTAAAGGAGCCTGTTTGAGTTAGGAATTAAAATCCTCTTGAAATTCAACAACCGTTCGAAGTCTCACTTCCTTAAGGCCAGTGAAAATCCCAGCATTAGCCACTAGCAGCTTAGAGAATGAGAATGACAATTCAGTTAGTGCAGAATATTCTTCTATCTGATAGGAAAACCTTCATTATTTCAGTTCTCAGACTTCTCCCCTTTCCCTCAGCACAGGGAAACCATTTCCTTCCTGCTCAGTTGTTGCTTATTTCTCAAAAGAGAAGACCAGGTAGTTTTCACACTCACAGCCCAGCACCACTGGGCTTGATATTTTACTGTACCTCGTACAGAGCCTTGGGTAGAGCTGATGGTGGGGCAGGCTGTGAGAAGAAAATAAAAGGGAAAAACTGTTAGGGGAACAAAAGGCAGTAGGGGATTATGGAACCAAAATAAACACAGTTCCTCTAGGCAGAGCAATGGAAAACACAGTAAAACTTAGAATATTCTGCAGCTGAATTCAGAGCCTGGTCTTTAACCTTGTTTATATATATATGGAGAGAGAGAGAGAGCATTTATGTTTATGTAAAAATAAAGGTTATTCCTGGGCTTGCCCATCACAAAAGTAAAAATACTGCCTTTCACCATCAAACATCTTCTTGATCCCTTTCTTTTGACTAACTCACCCAGCACCTTACAATACAAAATGCAAGGGAGCATCACGTT
This sequence comes from Eurypyga helias, assembly GCF_000690775.1. Lineage (NCBI taxonomy): Eukaryota > Metazoa > Chordata > Aves > Eurypygiformes > Eurypygidae > Eurypyga > Eurypyga helias. The sequence goes on from NW_010254434.1 coordinate 108,242, forward strand.
CTGCAAGATTCTCTTTAAAAGCAGGCATCAAAACACTAGGTTGGTTTGTTTTGTTTTTTTGAAACAGCGTTTTTACTGCAGCATGCACCTTAATGGTGATGTAAAATAAAGAAGGATATCCGCACTTCCAAATTTTGTACCTGAAACTCAAAATACACACAACAAAAATATATATCTCAACCTTTTGAACTCTTGAGGGAAACACAAAGAGTTCTGGCAAAGTTTTGCAGTTTGCCTTTCAGAAATTCCCTTAATGAATCCTCTAAGATGCCACCGGAGAGAAAGCAAAACCAGAGGAGAAAAGACTGGGATGTGAAGCTGGAACACGAGGCACCATGGCTATAAGTACTCTCCATTTTAAAGGCTCAGGTAAGCAGGTGTTTTAGAAAACAGCGCACGAATGCTACTTTAAATTATCTGCTGCCTTGTAAATCCCAGGCCATGGATGCCAGATGGAGCTGGGACAAAGGGAATGCTTGACGCAAAATGAGAAATGTCCCTGAAAATCAAGGACACTTGACAAGATGGGCTATTTCATAAATGATTTTCTAGGTCATCAGTATAATAGAATCTAGCAGATCATTATATTGAGGCTTCGTTATAGCCTTGCTATTGCTATTCTTCTATCAATGCCATTTCACACCTCATCAGGGCTTCCAATTTTCCATAACTAACTTCTGTACAATGGCAAAAAAGATTTAAAGGGGGTGACTTACCCTCCCAAGGCACCTGAGATGCCTAAGTCTATGGAAGTGCCATTCTGCATGATCAAGACATACACCAAAGGAAGTGCAACCAAACCTATGACTTTGATAGTCATGGGACTGCTAGAGTTAAAACACAAAGACTTACAAGTTGCCATGACTTCCATTATTCAACCTGATGCAATTTTACACATATGTACCGTAATTCCTGTAGAAATGGGTATAAAACTATTGAAGAGATCTATGGAAATCAGTTAAGAAGTCAGTTACTAAAACTTGAGCCTCAAAACCATCTCTTTGAGCTTGGCCAGCTGCTGGTTGGGGAGCAGTGTCCTGCATCCAGAATGATCTGACTTATGTTATACACTGCTCTTTCCATGCCCCTTCCAGAAACCAACCAGCTTTCCAAATGCAAAGCATTACTCAGAATAAAAAGTGTGATGAAGAAAAGAAAAAGAAATCCCCCCTAAGTCATACAAACAGGCTACAAATTTGCCCATTTCCCAGGTATCTGACTTCCTTGCTTGGGAGTCAAGACAGCTCTTTCTGACCCTTGCCCAGACCTCAGTGTCCCTCCTGCTGACATCCCTGGAAATCCTTATCTCCTTCCCAGGCTGAAGGCACTTGGATTGTTCACTGCTTTTTGACCTGGCAACGCTCAGCTTAGACAAAGCTTATCAGAGCCTGGGTAAGGAGCCTCAACACTGGCAGATTGCACTTCCGCTTTGAGGATTTTCCCTAGACTTTCCCGTCTAGAATTCCTGCTACTTTCCAGTCTAGAATTCGTGCTGTTTTGTTGTTCTCTTTGTTTTTTGTTTTTCTCCCCAAATCCCAGCCAAGTGTAATTATACACTGCAATATTCACTCCTGCAACACATCAGATTCTCTCAGTAATTTGGTTACATATCAATATTTGAGTCTTTTACTGCACATAAAACAGTTTTCCCAGCATTATTACATATCATCTCCACTTCTTAAGAATGGTTACTTTATAAAACACAGAATTTAACATTTCTCCTACTGTCTTTTCAGCTATCATAGCCAAACTGCTATATTAAATTCTACAAGGTGACTCATCAGCCTTACAGGGGGATTGTTTTCTGCTGGAAAGTTCTCAGACCTTTTCCACTGTGGCCTGAACACCTGTAGATTTCCCCAATAAGCCACTTGAAAACTTATCCTGGTATGTTCTTTGTTGGGTACAAACTAAAATTTTCTCATCGAATCTGCTTCATTCTTCCTTTGTGGCTTCCCTCAATAAATTTTAAAATTAAAGTTTTGTTTAGAATAATTTTAAATAGACGGGAAAATTAATTACTGCCACAATATCTGTATTCTAATATTTGCTTCTTAACAACCGTTTATAACCCCATTAATTCAACATTTCCAGTTAACCCATTTCATAGTTTGCTTTATATCAGCTGTGAGAACATATGCTCATTAAATTTAATAAGGGACTTTACAAGGAACTTTAATTTAAAACATGTCATCATTCCCCTTGCTCCGTTTTGGTCAAATTGTGCAGAAATCCTCTAAAACTCCTATCAGCCTCTTTACCAAATGAGACTGATTTTAGGAAGTTATCTGGTTTCTTGCTGCCCTTGGACAGTCCCCAGAGGCTTCTATCAAGAAATGATGTACCCACTCCTGCCTACCCTGCAGAGCCCACTCTCTGCGATCTGGTCCTGAAAAAAAAACAAAACCAAAGCAAGATTTCACAGTAGGTGATTTACCCTCTGTTTTAGGTGGAACGAATCCTCGTATCGAAGGGAATTTAGACAATACAGGAGCTGAAAGGCAAAACGATGCACGTGTGAGCTCTGTTATTCAGGACCGCGATGCCTTGCTCAAGGCCCAGATGGCGACCAGCCCTTCCCATCACCCTGGAATTGCAAATAATGCATGAGAGGAGTGCAGGATTTTCCCTTTTTAAGGCTGGTAGTCTACACTGCTGAGCAAAACCCTGGCCTTGGCTGCAGCCCAGTGCAAGCTAAGGGATTGCTACCCAGCAGATTGCCCCGAGACTGATGGATGGGAGGTTATGAAGAACATGCACATGCTGACTGATAGACTTACCCGTCCGTCCCATTGCGGACGTGCTCTCGCTCTCTCCCGTGTAGTGGATGGCAGAAAGGATCACCTTGTAGGCTCGATCAGGCAGCAGTGACTGCAGGGTCACACTGCTGCTTTTGCCAGAAGCCATGATCTGCAGAGGGGTAGGAAAAAGAGCCCAACATTTGGGCAGGCTTCCCGTTATAGCTCTTACATCCCAGAGTTACATAGAGGGGTTCTAGTGGTGAGACCCGGGGCAGTGGGG